>NC_066363.1:35450000-35622500 GCF_013377495.2 Cygnus atratus | reverse complement strand
GCTAAGTATGGCTGACAAGTCATCTGCATCTTTATATTAAACTGATTTGTCTTTTCAAAACTAAAGCTATCTATAATTCAGCCACTTCTCCATGAAAAGCTCTGCACAGGTGTTTGGTGCGCTGAGGCACCAAAATAACTTATGTCTATTAGTCTGACCCTTCTCAATGTTAAAACAGAACTATTTTTGTTGTTTTCTTCAAAAAAGCTTTCAATATGATGAATCTCCAATAAAACCAAATGCATCTTCTGATGATTTAAACTGATCTTTTCAAAGATAAATCAGATTCCATGGTTAGCAGTGTAATCATCTTGTCATGCTTAGTGTGGTTATTCACCTTTTAAAAGTAATGGAGAAGTTTTTCAGGTTCTGCAGTCTGAACCTTCTTGAAATGAAAGAACAGTATACATATCAATTAAAATAGAGTGCGGGATGGGGCTTTACATTTGTGGTCCCCAAACCTGTAGGAAATGACACATTGATCTCACACTTAATTCAAATGTACTCTAAAACTAAACAAGCCTTTCAAGGAAAATACTGGCAGTGTCCCTCATTTTGCTAGGCAAATAGTTGCCTGCCATCTTGCTAATAAACATTTCAGGTTAAGGTAGCTGTGTGCATTTGAGAGCTGCAACTGTAGAAGTCTGCCCTATATGTCAATTTGAAGTGTATGTCTTAGTCTATACCGCTCTGAATTAAACGTCAACTATTTAGTAAAGAATTCTTGTTTTAAATTACTTTGAAATGAAAAACAAAAACAAAACACATGGATTTTGCTTGTGTTGGGAGAAAGTAGAATGAGGAAAGATTTTCACAATTTTTGTGCATCAAACTGGTATTTTCTTCTTGCATTTGTGGAATACGTTAGCTATTATGAGTACATGCATTGTAAATGAACTGGTTGCTTTTAAACTTTCTGCTTTGATTTGGACAGTGCTGAATAACAAGGATTTCTCTAAAATTGGATACCTCCTGTTTTTTTTGTTAACAGAGCATAGGCAACAGCTGTAGTTAATATCTTATGAAATACAGTACTAATAAATACAATTAACATTATTTTAATGGACATTTTTATGTTGCAGTGATCTGTGTAAGCTTTCATAGTGAAGTACAGTTAGTGCATATGGTACTGCTACAATACTAATTACATTTATTACAATGGCTTTTGCTCTGTATTTCAGCCATGCTCTGTGCGGTGGACTGTTTCATAGAGGCATGCTGACAAAATACATGCTATGAATGCAGCAGATGATATTAGAATAAATAAATGTGAAAGTTGGTTATAGCTGTCTGAAGGCCTCTTAGTTATGAAATACTTTCATATCAGTATTGGTCCCAAGGGTTTTGAGGATAACTGTGGCAAGAGAATATATGTTCTAAGGAGAGTGTGCTCTGTACAGAGCTTTCCAAATATGTTGATGCAAGCTCTCTGTCACATACATTGCTTCTTATTTTACCATTGTCATTTCTCTAGCTCTCAAAGGCTGCAAACAAAAATAGGATCCTGTTGTGGTAGGTATTCTGCAAATAAAAAATGCAGGGGTGTACAATCTAGTATGGTGCCCGAGCTACTCATAGAGTAGTGCTTATATTACTAGTCTTGGAGTGAGAAATAGTGGAACACTATCTTTGCAGCAGTGCCCTGGGCTAAACAGCCATTCAGAGAAGTGGGGCCAATTAGCATGGGCATGGTAGATGTACAGCTTTGGAGTTGCTGCTTTTGAGACCACAGTTTGTGTGTGTCCAGCATACAGGTATATACCAACAGGTATACCAACAGGTATATTTGAATTTTTCGTTCAGAATCACAGGAGGGCAGCTGGGAAGGATACTCCACCATACTCAGTATGTTATTGCCTTTACCTGCATAGCTGTGCTGTCCATGAAGCAGTTATCAAACCTGTTGCCAGATATTTACTTTAAGTAAATCCAGCCCTGGTTTGGGAGTAAGAGCAGGTAAAAGACTTCTGAGGTCTTTCTCACGCCTGTTTTTTTTTTTTTAATTTTATTTTATTATTTCTTCCCCTACTTTTCCCCAGCCGATTGGCATGGGGACCAATAATATACCAAAATACTTTGGGACCCAAAGCATTTCTCACAATTTAATGCCAGCAGACTGTACCTGTGTGATCCTAAGACTGGGGCCACAACACAGAAAAGGAGATTAAAAATAGGAAGGTAATAGGATACTTTGCATTTCTAATGAGATGTTCAAAGCTGATCAAAGGAATCATTGAAAGGAGAGGGTAAAGCCAACAAATGTCTTCGTGTTTACCTCATTCCCTGGAATGTCATAACCTATGGGAGTGGCAACTCCTGATTGATGAGCTCTCCACAAAACAGCTGACCTGTCTTGCAGCCCAGTCGCAGATGCCTGTGCAACCCCTTTGCCATAGCTCTCCTGGGCAGATGGTTTCGGCAGTCTATTTCTGTGAGTCTAGCTGGCAACAGGACTTCTGCCCAGTGAAGATAGGCATGCTCACCCAGTTAGGACTGTGGCAGGAGAAGGGGAATACGTAGGAATATATAAAGAGCACACTTGGCTAAGAATCTCCCTGATGTGGATAAGTGCCAGGGAGTAAAGTGGGTGCACAACGTGATCTCTGGGTAATGCAGGGAGGTCAGTTGTTCATAAATGAGGAGGCAATTAAATATAGTGGGATCTCAGGGAGGGGGACCAAAAGTATGGAGAAAGAAGAGATGAAGCAGAAATGATGAGAGAATGAAGCAGCCTGGAAAATGACAGTACTGGACACCAGAAGGGCTTTGCAGGATTAAGACTATAAGAGTTGGTGCAGAAGAAAAAATGTTTTCAGAGATGGTTAGAGGTATGAGAAAAGGGAATGACTGGAATGGGAAAGAGTGGTTTTTGGACAACAAAACGGTCAAGTCAGGCTCTAACAAGAGTGTCCCAGGCTTGGTGACTTTGACTGTTTAAAAAAGAAATACCTTCTGGCTGGAAGGCTACATGTTAACTATTTGCATTTAAGATTGGAAGATACAGTTTCTCTGGGAAATTTTATTTATCAATAGATATTATGGCAAAAACTAGTTTCCTGAACCTCATACTTTTTGTCTCATATGCTATCATCCACCTCTGATAGGCAGAAATCTTTCTGGTTCTAACACGTGTCCCTGTTTCCCCTGCTAGTCTTGATCACGGAAGGATAGAATATTCCAAGTTGGAAGGGACCTACAAGGATCATTGTGTCCAACTCCTGGACCACCCGAAACTCAAACCATATGTCTGATAGCGTTGTCCAAATGTTTCTACACTCCAGCAGTCTTGGAGTTGTGGCTGCTTCCCTGGGGAGCATGTTCCAGAGCCCACCACCCTCTGGATGCAGAACCTTTCCCTAACACCCAGCCTGACCCTCCCCTGTCCCAGTCCCATGCTGTTCCCTTGGGTCCTGTCACTGTCCCTAGAGAGCAGAGCTCAGCGCCTGCCCCTCTGTTCCCCTCGTGAGGGAGCTGCAGGCTGCCATGAGGCCTCCCATCAGCCTGCTCTGCTCTGGGCTGAACAAACCCAGGGACCTCAGCCTTGGTTCTCATATGTCTTGCCCTCCAGACCCTTCACCATCTTTGTAGCCCTTCTTTGGACACACTAATGGTTTAATGTTCTTGTATCGTGTTTCTGAAAAACTGCACCTTCTGAGTGATACCTTCTGCAGTTGGTGTATTTTGTGTTACAGTCCTGCCAAGCCCAGCTTCTAGGTTAGGTTAGGCCTTGAGGCCCGTTTCCTGTGCCCCTTGCCTGCTCTTACAACCTGCCCTTGCGGATTACTGCTGTTTCACACCTTGAATGTTAGGAGAGGATTAGGAAATGAAGAGAAATAGGCATTGGAAGCTGGACAGGCTAAGGGGAACCCCGTGAGTTCTTGGCCGTTCTCATTTCTGCTCTGGCATTAGAAATTCTCTTGTGTGTCAAGACGGAGAAAAAAAAAAGACTAAAAAAGACTGCCTCTTACATCTGGTTTCCTTGGTGTCTCTTTACAATGCTTCCATGTTTCATTCCCAGAGGAGGTGAAAATTTTGAAATAGTCCTCTAAGAAAGTTAACCACATAAACATTGCACTTTTTTTTGGGTAAACTTAGGAGAACCCATGGCAGATGTGTGTGGGAGTACACTTATTTTCACATGCTTTTGCTTATTTTCTGCTGTCTGCTGTTCTAATACTGTCTGTTGGGGAAGGAAATCTGCTTTTTGTATTGTAGTTTTTAGTGCTTCAACAGTGTGGTGTTCCTATGTCTGTTGGGATACTCCATCATGAAAGCAGACCTTCAGATGTTGACAGGTCCAATACTCAGTTTACTCTGGCATACGCAACAAGTGTGACACAGTATCAAAAATGTCCTTAATTTATGAGCCGTTTAGAGCTGACTTCATGCAAATGTAGTAGCTTTGAGACTGGGGGCTTAGGGCATCCGGCAGTTTAGCCTGCTACATGTGCAGAAGTCTATATATAGCTTTGCACCACAGGCGGTGACTTCAAAGATTGTAGTCCACTGCCCAAAGTAGCAGACGTCAACTGTACTAAAGATCAGTATAAACATGAAGGTCAATGCCAGTAAAAAGCGTAACTTTTTTCAAAATACTTCTGTTGAGCATGCCTCTAAAATAAATAATGTAGAAGATCTTGAATTAAGAAGTGTAGTCTTGTGTTGCTCACAGACTCCTTCAATGACAAGCATGTTCTCTGTAGATGGCATTTGAGGACAGCAGATGAATTAATTTGGTTTTGATTTAGCTCTTTTTTTAAAAAAAAAAAGTATATCTTGATTTGTAGAACATGTCAGGTAGAGCATACAAACTAAAGCAGTTCCTTATGCGTAACTATTTATGATGCTGAGTTATGCGGGTTAAAACCTGAGATAGATTTACGTTTGTTTAAAAGGGCAGCAGCTGTGGTAGCCCTAAGCACGAGGCGGTTAGGTGAGATAGACATGTGACGCTCAATGTTGTAGCAGAATATGTATTGCCAAAGGATATTCTTTATGAGACTATAAATTCAAGGTATGCGTATTATTACCAAAAAATTGGGGTTGTGGTGGCAGTTTTAATGGTATGGGGATGCAGCTAATGATCAGTGTGGAGAACTGAGCAGTTTAGTCTGTGGCTTGTATATTTTTGGTTTGATAAATTGGTTCTTCTTGTCTGTGCACTTGCTGGTGAGAAGCGTGGTTTGTACTAAAGTTAACTAGTGAATTCCGGTCATAGGCTTTGAAAGATTTTAGTGTTGCTTGTGGCTTAACCAATAAGCAGATGTGAAACATTTCTCCTTTTCTAGCATTTCTTCTTCCTATTCTATCACTGATGCAACTGCTCTCTCCAGTATTGAATAAACGGTCCCCTGTTAGAAAAACTGACATCTGGAAGACTCTTCACAGTACTTCACATAGCAATGTTCTGACTCAGCCATTAGTTGTCAGAGCTCAAATCGGGGTCATCTCAAGAAATCTGTAATGCTTTTTACTTCTAGCAAGAGCTGGCCTGAAAATCTGCTTAATGTTGTCATTCAAAATTTACATGGTTTCATTAGGCTTATTAAAGGTCAATGAAAAATGCAGCAGTGTGTAACACTGATAAAGTCCTTTCACCTTGCTATTTCAAATCACGCTTATGGACGATGAGTTTAACTTCCCACTAGCCCTGGGCAGAGGTATTATCTCAATTTTATGGACAAGAAAACTGAGGTAGATTCAATGACTTGTCCAAGGTCATACATAAGACTGATAGTATTGGGGAAAAAACGTCCAGACTTGTCCTAATTACATGATAATTTTTTTGAATAAACTCACTGTCGTAGAAAAGATGTATTTGTGTCTGTCTTTGTCTTATGGGTTTTAAAAATTATTTTCAGTGTGAATTTTTGCACACAAAAAAACCAACAGTATTTTCCTCAGATGCATGATTCTCACAGCTGAGAATATTTAGAAGAATTCATCTTTTTTTTTTTTTTCAGACTTCAGTTCACTGCTTCCTACAAAAACTTTGTTGTGGTCCACTTTGGCTCTGTTGTTCTCTGCCTTTGTGAGATAAAGCTGCCCTCATTATTTAGCATTCTTGCATTTGCATATGTACAAGAGGGAACAGCTGCTTTCTGCAGGGATTTTGTGTACTCATTCATATTCCCACAGTGCTGGCCTTGTTCTGAAGCACACTGCTACCCTGTGGAAAAGTAGAAGAATACATGGGCAATACAGAAATCTGTTATTAAACACTTAAAAGTACAGCAGTAAAGAAAAAATGTAACCACAGAGTTGCATTTTTAAAATCTTAAGTGTCATGTAACGATGATGTATAAAAAGTCTCTTCCTCTAGAGCTGCTGGAATGTAATGGGAAAAAATCTGTTCAAAAGGAATTTTGCAATCCTCTTAAAGTTTAAAAGACAAAAACAAAAATCAAACTAGTATTATTACTAAGAATGTTTTGTGGTTTTGTCTTATTTTATTTTTTAAATAAAAATGATGGTAGTGCTCATTTCTCATTTTAAGTTGATTTTGGCCTACATAACAAACAGCTGTTCCCATATCCGTGGGCAGAAAATTACATACCTCCATGTTTCTATACAATTGAGATTTTCAAGTATGATCAAGAAGATAGTTTAGTTCCTGAAGTCTTGTGAATAGCTGGCCAGTCACAAGAATATGGCCCTTCCTTTTTTTTTCCTCAACACTTTTACTGTATATTTTCTTAATGGCTCAACTCAGATTTTAAGATAAATTAAAAATATATGAAAAATTAAATGACAAAAAATAGATTCTCTCCACAAATTGAAAAACATAAAATCCCTTTTCTAGGTTAGAGATAAAAAGAACTAAAATTCTGGCCAGAAATATGAGAACACATTAAGGAATGTAATTTGTATGCTTTGAGTTTAGAGAAGAACTTTGCTTTTCAGTTCTTTGGAAAAGAACAAACGCTTTCACTTCGTCTTTAAAATTTTGAAGCATCTCAAAGTGACTTTTGAGGAAGAACTTTGAGTCCAGGTGTATGCAATTTTCTGCCAGAGCATTAAGATAGGTACATACATGAGGTTTTAAAAACCCGTGCAGTTGAAATGGAATGCGCTAAATGTGATGGTCACAATTGGACCAACCATTTAAAATAACAGTACATTACAAATATGATTCTGAAGCACTTTCTTCCTTGCTGGATTTTTTCCTTCAATTTTGCCACCTTCTACTGTTAGAGTTCTTGTTTTAATAGTAGTAGACAGTACTAAAATATTTTCAAGAGGGAGGAAGGAACTTACAGAATTATAAATATTCTGCGTATGGATATCTGGAGAAAAAAAAAAAGGAAGGTCATAGTCTGACCTACAGACCTTGGCAGTGTCCTTTAAACAATCATTAATCATATGTAGTGCATCAAATCATCATGTGCAAGATAACATTAGTGACCTCTCCAACTGAGAATAACAAATGACTTAATTTTCCTTTCTATACATGACAGTAGTGTTGACAATCTCTGTATATTTTTTTGCCCTGTACCTAATCAACTGATCATTCTCACCACCAAATTTTCCTTTGACTATATTTTTTCACTCCTATTTCTGCATGATAGGAATCTTTGCAGAGAACATGTAACGGGGTAGTCATCATATATGCATGTTTATTTCTGTTGGGATATCTGAAAGCGAAGTAGTTTCAGCATCTTTTATGCTGAGGAAATGACAAACTGAACAAGGGAAATAGGGTTATGTTGACTACCTAGCTTTATAAATTTTAAATAATCTGTGCTTCAAAAAGTTGGCAAAAGCACAGCATGTAACAGTATTACCAGGGAAAAAACATATATTGCTCATAATGTTTTTGGGAATGTCTTTATTCATACATGTGATCTTAAATAATCCACACATCTTCTACATTACCTGTATAAAAGTTGCTTAAAAGTCCTGAAAGAAGCATTGCTAGTTGTAACTGGAACTGTGATGTGCTCAGAAGTGTGTCTTTATATGCAGTTAGAGAGTTAGAGTAAATATTTTAGAGCTATACTGAAGACTTAATTGCCTGTCAGCTGCTGAAAAGGTCTTGTTAAACCAATTATAACCCTATGATGTCTCAGTGTCTGTTATGTGTTGGCCAACTCTGCAGCTACGGGGTAGTGGAGTCCACAGGATCAGTGTGAGTTAAAGGGTTAAAAGGCACCTTCGTGACTGTTGCTGCCTTCACAGAAATGGCCTCAGGATTTCAGCATTCTGGGCTGTCAGTCCTGCCACTGCCCCACCACCTGCAGTCTGATAGCTCCAGCTGTTTTTCTCCCAGTTTTGGAGCCTGGCCTTAAGCAGGAGCAGTGCTAGCAGCTGCATGGCTAAGCCCTGCAGAGACTTGCAACTCATGGGCTGTCCTAATACTCGTTCAGCCCTTCGCCACAAATTTGGAGGTAAAAATAATGTGCCATCCTGTTGGCACCTTGGGGTGCTGCAAATAAGAAGTCTGGCCTCATATTTCCCCCCCCCCCCCCCCTCTCTACTGCTGGTGCCAACTGGTAGCCTGGCTCCCTAGGCATTTTCCTGGCCGAATTTCATTGAATGGCAGTGGGACAGAGTTCATGGAAGCACAAGATACTTAAAGATTTTGTTGCAGCTGCAGACTTTCTTGGTAGCTTTTATTTATTTGTTTGTTCTTTTTGGCACTCTTACATCATTTAGAGACTAGATTAGCAGTCTCTACTGTTAGTTGCTGAAACTGAATGGTTCATAGGAGAACGCTTAAGAATAGAGAAAAAGGATATCAGAAAACATACATTTCAAGAAACACTCTAAAATACCATGCAAGTTTTTTGGGAAATCATAGTGGATGAATAAACTCCAGGTTTTCGCCATGTAGCTGCGCCACTGGAAGCTATCAGGACAACCCTCGGAGTGGTGGTTTCACTGTCCATGCACCAGTCAGTCAGGACTAACTGCTCTTAGGCTTTTTTAACCAAGTAATACTGTCAACAGGGTAAAGTGCAACCCTCTTATTTGGTCTTAGAGGCTCTGCCCAAGATACTCATCATGAGAGCATCAGTTGCAATAGGTGTCTGTTGTGTTTGCTCTTTTCATTGTTCGTTTGAGGTATTGCAGATTAAAACTGATTAGACATTCTTTCCATAATCCAACTATATATTGAAGCTACGCTTGAGCTGTACCATTATTGTTCTGTTGAAATCCCGCATGCATTTTTTGTCAAAAATATTTTATGCAACAGCTTCCAGATCTACACGGTGAGATTCTATTTATGAACATCTGAATAAGAGAAGAAAGATTGATAAATGTGAGCCACTATGCAATTTATAATCTCTCATATCTACAAAATGCCTTTTTTCCCTAATAAGCATCGTAGCGTGCTTTTTAACCACTAAGATTCAGGTTTCATCTTTTTTGATGGCTTGCCTTAAGGAAAAAATCTAGAATTTTAGTTCAAAAAATTATTTTGACTTTGAATTTGAGTTTGACTGGCTAAAACTCCCGTAGAACTTGCCGGGAGGAAGTTTCATGCACTGCATCGTGCTGTGCTGTGTGCCCTGCACCTCTTCTACTTCTCAACCTGAAAAGGATAGCGTGGATGTGACCAGACATGAAGTTCACTACTTGCCCCTGCATTTGTGTCACCACACCTAGCTTCAAGTGGTTAGTCAAGTCACTAATTTTTAGAAGGCTAAGCCCTTCTTAAGGTGGAACGGGGAGTCAGAAGATTGGTGTCTTTCTTGAAATGCGTTGACCTGTTTTGTGCTGCAGCTCACCTCTTGCATCCTTCAAATGATATTTTTCAACAGTGACACTCATGTTTAATAAACAGATGATAAACTTTAGGTTGTTCTGTGTAGTAGCATGTGTCTTTGGTCATGTATTTAGGTTTTTAAGATTGACAAGATCTCAACAGCGAAAGAAACAGAACAAATCTGTGTGCTGAGTCCACCTACTTAACAAGATCCTGTCATTACAGAATCTAAATCCCTCTGCTGGGCTTCAGCCTTCAAGGTTGAAGTTCATTGTTGCCCCTTAAAGCTAGTGCTCCAATGCTATTTTTTTTCCCCGTGGATCTATTTTGAATTATAAATCAAGCACACCAACGTTTTTATGTATGCTGTGACTATACCTGGTGACTTTGGTCAGAGTTCCTTACTCTGCCAGTTGTGTTTAAGTGCATTCCTGAATCTAAATTGCATTTCTAGAGCCAGATGGATAAATTAGGCTCTGTAGCCCAGTAATTAATGTATAAGCCAACCCAGCATGTTTCAGTTTCTGGTCTCAGCACCAGTTTCTCTGATTTCTCTCTTACTACTTGCTTGTTTTTTGCCCTTGGTGAGGGACAGGAAACCACATACCAAAACAACAACAACAAAAACTATCAAAAAACCCATGTCCCCTTCCCAAAACAACCTCCCCCTCAAATCTGGCTGAGTTTAACATAGCATTCTTGGAGGGGTAAAAGTCTCAAAATGGAGGAAAATCTCAAAGGGCCACACCAATCTCTGTTGTAAAATTCATCTCAAAGCTACAGAGGTGTATGTAGATGTAACTAGATGTTTTTGTCTCTGTTCTAATTAAGCATCACTGTTTTGTTCCTCTCGTACTATAGACTATGTGGTGACCTTTGTGCTTCTTTTGTGATCTTAATTTAGTTCTAGTGCTTCAGCTCGTTTCTTCGAATAAAGGATGCTAATTTATTTGTATTTGCACAGACCATGTCATTTTTTCACTTAATATGCTCCAACGCTTTCTTTGCTATTTTTTGTGTTCCTATAGAAATTTCTTTCTCTAAAAATTCTTTGTGTGACTGCATTATAATAATGTTTAACTTGATGAAATCAAAAATTCAGAAGGGTACCTTTTGGGACTAGAAAATATGACAGTAGATGCTGCCTTCAAGAAATAATTAAATGGAAATGTGCGAGGGGGTGTTGCTGAGACTATTTGTAAACTTTTGATTTCTAAATGTTGCCTTCAGGCTTGGTAAGAAAAGCTCAGTGTTTGTAAAGATTATCCTGACAGCAATATGCTGGGTCAATTGTCAAGACATGTTTAGCATGGGGGGATGTATTAATCTGCTACGGCTACCACTGTAAGTGGTTGGAATAAATAGAGGGCTCAAGCAGATGAAGAGGGATTAACTGTGTAAATTGAGCAAACTCTTCAATCACTAAACCAGTGATTTTACAAAGGATTAGTCTGCTTTTACAAATATTGATTACTGATTTGTTACTTGGAATGAAGATGATATAACTTGTGCAGTTGCTATGTAGTATGCTATGTGAAGTGTACATCATTCATATTAATGGGATTGTCATAGACATTATAGAAACTGACAGATTTATTATAGTAGTGCCGTTAGCATTGTCATAGTTAAAGTTGTGTCAGCGTTTCCATTAAAAGTCCCATTTCCATTTTTTCGTGTTCATAGATCAACTTTAAAATTTGCTCAGTTGAAATTTTGGCAATACCTGTTTATAGCTTTGACACAATTATTATTTTTGTGCGCTCTTAAAGAGAACTGAATCAACAATTTTTAAATTGGAAGAAAATACTCCATGTGACTTTTAAAAAACGATTACAGGTTTACGTTCCTTGTTTTTAGTGCAGCTTTTGAGTGACACTGTATTTTCATTAGTTTTATTAAGCCAGGTTTGTAAAGGAGTGTGTGTGTTAAGTAGTTGATATGGGGGGGAGGAATTTTTATATACATGAGCTCTTTTGCCTATCTAAAGGCTTGTCTGGCTTTTTTTTTGGTGTTAGTTTTCTGATAAAGATTATTACTTTTCCTACAAATCTTGTCCCATGTATATCCACAGATCATAATGCTACCACTAAATACTGTCCCACAGGCCAAGCAACAGTGCTCATTTAGAAGGCTCAGTTGATTCATACATCTTCAGTGTTACAACTGGCATGAGTTTCAACAGTGGTGTGTTCATCAGCTGGCTTGTCCTTTGAATTCTTAATCTAGGTTTATGTGCAACGGTGGGATTAAGAGAAACGCAGGTGTGATATGTGAATCAAGGGACACAGAGTGAGAGATGAAGGAGTTTGAAAAAATCCCTGATACCTATGCAATTATTTCCTCATTGTAAAAGTCCTTAAGTTTTTTTTTTTTTTTTTTTTTTTTAACGCTTGTTTCTCTTAATGTGTCTTCTTTCCAGTCTTATACAGACAGGACACAAAAGAATCCAATCACAGCTATTCCCTCAGTTCTCTTTTCCCAAATTGTGATCCCTGTTGCAGAATATGGTGGTAATTCTGGTTTGCGAACTTGCAATACCTTAACTCTTTCAGTTTTCCTATTGTAGAGGCTGAAGATGCAGAAATTGTATGTTTTAACCATAGGAAAAGACGGGCTGGCATTAAGGAAGTCAATCATAGTGACTCTCTTTTGCTTTTAGATTTCAATTCCACAGATGGTATCCAAAGAAGATTTTATTTTGGTTACTGTGTTTAGAGATTCAGATGCATTCAAGAGAAATTTTCCAGATAAAAATGAATATAGTTGTTAATTGCAAATAAAGATATTCCAAATATTCCTACTTGGTACTAAAACCTGTAATAGCTGCATAGAGTCACCTTGGAAAGATGGTAATCATGTGTGGAAAAGTCCATTGTCTAGCTTAGTATTGCTCAGATCATTTAAAATTGAAATGGGTGTTTCAGGTGACTAGACATAATAAAATGGGGCTTACAGGTGAATTGGTGCAGTTGGTCTGATTTGTTCTCTGCTGTTCAGTGAACAACTTCTGCCAGACCTTCTCTTGTTGCCTGCATCTTCAAGTGTGTGGATTTCTTCTGAAAACTTCAAATGGAGTGAAAGCATTAGCGCAGTTATTCTTTTTAAAGTTGGAGTTGGTATTGGGAGATGGTTCTTCCCATTGTCCTCAGTAGTGCAAGGTGAATGACCACTGCAATTAACACCTGGAGAGCCTTCAGGAAACCTGAGTATTCTGTTAGCTTCTTGCAGTGTTTCATGTGTTTTTTTAAGTTTGGTCACATGCAACTAGAACAAAATGGAGAATTTTGTTATCTTTCTGATAGCAAACTCCTTATAAGAGGAGGTTTGAAAATACTTGTATGCTTCTTCGACAATAAAAGCTTTGAATCTTTATTACCTCTTTCAGAGTACTTACAAATAAAGACACTGTGCTGGTCACTCCTGTTTTTATTTTTTTACTGTTACCTTTTTTTTTTTTTTTTAACCTTCTTATAGTCTTGCTCTGCAGATTTTTTTAAAGTGCAACGTCATTATTGCAGTAGACTGTAAGTCTCCGTAATGCATGATATTTGACGTATATTTTATGTGCAGCAGTGGGAAAACTTGAAAGGCTCACGTGAGATTTTTTTCCCTTTTGTTTCCCTTTTTATTTTAAAAAGGCTTGTCTTTACTTGCAGACTGCACTGGGAAGTCATACCTCCATCTTAATCCACATTAGCTTTTGGGTGTAGAGGAGCTTTTAGAGTGATAGTTCACTGATCATAGATTTTACTTAAATTATCAGTAGTAGAAGCAATGTATCAAAGTGAGGTAATGAGGCAGAACATTCAAGCCATTTTGTGTTTGCAGGAATACATAAAATGTGGAAAATGAAAATTATAGCTTTCTTAGACCTCTCTTCATTGAAATCTGCAAATGCCACTTCTAAAGATTTGGTTCTGGTTTTAGCTGACTGTAGGAATTCTAATCTCTTCCTTCATACAGATGAAAGATTTCCAGCACCAACCAGTAATGTTAAAATTTTTTTTTGATATGAGCTGTTGGAGCATTTAAAATGCTCGAAGTGTGTAGGCATGTTTTTCAGAAGCTTAGCAGGCCAAGACTTTGGCCAGCAGTCAGAACAGTTGGAACTTTGCAGCCTGCAGGACTAAGCCAAGAGGGCTGCCACTTGGCATGAGTGACTTTCATATATAAAACATCATACAATTTATGTTGGGGTTTTTCATTAGTGTTTTATGGTAGTCTGAGGATTTCCTTCTTTCTCTGGATTTCTTCGGTATTACTTACTGTACACACAGCATGTTACCTTTCTGATGAGAGCGGTAGTTAAAATGTTCCCCTGCCCAAATATCTCTATCACAGATTGAAATTCACATTGGATGATTTTCACTTTCAGTTAAACAGCTAGATTTGGCATTTCTCCAACCGTATTTTTTTTTTAGTGGCCTTAAACTAGTTTCCAGAACTACAAAGTGAACAACTTAGGAAAGGAGTTATAGGCAACAGGTCTTCCTTAGGAGAGGATACAGTGCAACAAAATATTGGGAAAAGATGAATTAAGAGGAAGAAAAATCCTATGCTATTTGTTTGATACATGATTTGTGAAGAATCCCGCTTGGATGGTATTACCAAAATCTGGATAACAGTCACAGAATGAGTCTGGATAACAGTCACAGAATTCACTTAAGCTCTTATAGATCTGTCAGAATGTTGTTAAGTAATAAATATGCGGGTTACTAGGATGTTGAAACTAAAAGAACGTGTACTACATATTTTAAAATACCATTTGAGAGTTCATTGTTTTCCTTTTCAAGAAGTGGCATTTGGCAGCTTTTTTGCCAAAACGTATTTAACTCAACATGAGAAATATTTAATAGCTGTCATTGTTTACTGGCAGTTTAGGCTCATTTGCCGAACAAAATCTGCCAGTCACCCAAAGAGGAAACTTTAGACCCTTCAAAACTACTAATTAAAAGAGTTAGGACAAAATCAGGAAAGTAATAGAAATCTTCTTGTTCCAGTTTCTGTAACTTTTTGTTAAGCATTGTGATATGTGCTTATTTCCAAGGGATTCTTATACTTACCAGGTGGTTATTTAAAAATAGTAGTAAACGGTGGTGTATTGTAGTATTACCTTTTCCAGATGTTTTAGATATTAAGCTGAAAATTGTTTTTTTTTTCACCTGGCCATATTAAATGCTAGCTTTTAACTTGCTGTTTGATAAACCTATAGGACTTTCTTCCTATTAGTCATCTGGGAATACAGGAATCAAGATGTGGTTAAAGATGTTATCCATATGCATTTTGACATCATGCTGGTCATACTCCAGCTGTAGACTCTTTATTCCTGACCTTTTAATTTTCTCTGATTAGCTAACAGCACCTTCTGCAGTTCAACTATTGTGTAGATATTCTGAATCCTTAGTTAGGGTTTCTAATCAAAATTGGATGTGTGTGCTTGTCTGTGAGATGATGCTGGGAAATTTCAGCTTGCCTACATCATTTCATGAGAATTTCCAGTACCCCTAATTGAACCATGATGTTTTTTTTTTTTTTGTCTTGCTTCTATCTGCGGTGCAGAGGCATTGCTTTTATCTGCGTGTTTTCCTGCAGCTTTTATTTCTGAAAACCAAGTAGGAAGCTGAGCTTCTTGTTACGTGGGCATAATTTGTATTTTCAACTTCTACAACAGACACACTTTTCTGTTAGCAGTAGTGTGGACCTCTGGATGATGGAAACCTTTCTGTCTCTTTCCAGAATGATTGATTAATCTGTAATGATCCTTGGAGGGATGTAAGCAAAACTTCTAAGTTTCTATGCCTTGTATTACAGTGGCGTGAGCAGTAGACCTTGTACAAGAGACCTTTTCTTTACTGCTGTATCTTCCTTCTGTTGTCTTGCCTGAGAATCTTTGAGAAACAGCAGAAGCGGGAAGGCTGCTCCCGTGAAGCATCCAATGGTTGGTTTTGTAACCCTGGGGGATAATGGCAGCCCACAGTAGAAAACATTGCTTCTTCTTTTTCTTTGCTTTTTAAAATTAGCGATTATCCATGTGAAAGTCAAATCTGGATCAAGGGGCAAAAACCATTATCTCCTTTGTATATTAACATGCTATGCAAAATGTGACAGTGGGTGTTTTAGAACCAATTTGAAAGCCAAACAAAGAATGCATACGTCCAGGACAATATTGGTTTATGAAGACCTTGCAAATTCAAAGTTAAGTTTAGGCAAGCAGTGTGTGATCCAGGATAATTCCATTAAGCTGTGGATCCTGGTGAATGGAGACTGAGTGGCTGACTCCAGTAATTTATTTAAAAAAGAAGCCTTTGTCAAATGAAATATGTTACAACTATTAAAGAAACTTTGCACAGAAAACAGATGAGAATTGAGAAGCCATAGATGTAAGATTTTGTTAATTTAAAATATCTAAATACACAGTTATTTAATTAGGGGGTAAATGAAAATGACTAAAAGAGATTTCAAGCATGCTAAGCGCTTAAAAGAGCTCAGTATTTCTGTAAAGAATATGTCACAGTGGGTTTTAGGCTGCCTGGCTCACTGCCTTCTCCTGAACTTACAGGAAGGAAGGGAGGAGAAATCCTCATACCTCTCTCCTTACGAGGGAGGAGTAAAGAAGAAATAGTCAGCATTTAGGCCTTTGAGGGTGTAGTGTTAGTGTGTGTAGCCCAAACTTCAGATCCCAAATTAGAAAGAATTAAATAACTAGAAACAGATGCTGCTTTAAGTATTCTTTAATAAAATACACTGCTGGCTCTTCTTAGAGGAGTATATTAAGTAGGAGTATTTTGAGGGAATAATTATGAATTATTAGAGAACACAATGGTGAATGCTAGGCATGGCTCCGGAGCAAAACTTCAGACTAGACAATCTTTGGAACATTTTGAAGGCCAAAATGTGAACTTTTCTTGAATGAATGTTTCAAAACCCAAACGTTACATTTATTGCTCTAAATTAATGATGTTTTCTTTAAGATTTATCTTTTGATTCTTGCATGTTAGACTAATTCATAGCTATTAGGCTACTACATTTGCAAAGTACTAAAGTAGCCTTCATGAAGGTGTTGAAGACAGTTAATGAAGCTAGGGAGATTTTATGTGATCTTCCAACTGATGGCTTTTCCTTAATCAGAAGACTCTGGGAAATTAGATTTTTTTTTTTTAAGTTCAGTATACATTAATCTTCACTTTAAAAAAAAAAAGTAGGGAGAAGGCATGCTTATAAAAGTAAAACACCTCTTCTTTAGCCTAACTTAGTGGTTGCGCAACAGATGTGACCCCACTGTATTGCTGTGTACAGATTCAAAGATAATTGAATCCCTCTGCAGTAGCTATTAAAAATGGGTAAACGCTGTATTTCCAGATCAAAATGAAGTGGAGATGTATGAAGAATTTTGGGAGATGTCTGTGAGAAGGGGGATGGAAGGAAAAGAAAGAGGAGTAAAATATGTTTTGTTACTAGAAACAGTACTCCTTTGCTCACACTTTAACAAAAACACTTTCAGATTTTTTTTTTTGTCTATTTGCCTGAGAGATATCCTAAAAGCCCTGAGCTTGAGAGAAGAAAATCTTATTTTCTGTATTTTAACAGATTTTCCTCCCTGGTTTCTAGCTGATGTCAAAGTTTTTACTAGCAATAATTCAACTAGGAATAGATTTCAGTTTCTCCTTTGTTTTATCCTATAAATGGGTCTTCAGCACAGTGAAAAGGTAGCTGGAAAAATAATTTTCAAGAATAGTGATTTTATATCTAGTTTTTAAGTTAAAGGAAGATAAAGTCACTGTTTTTGTTCTCACTACAGTCAAATTAATGTATTTTGTCTTGGCAGTTTCCTTTTCCAAGGACTGAAGAATGGTGAATGATTCTTATTTAATCAAGAAGGCTTTGCCTTTATAATGCTTAGACCTATGGGCCTGTACTAGGAAAGCAAGCTGTAATCAGCTTAGCTGTTGCTGAATTACACTTATCTCCACTTTGCCAGTTTAACTTCCCATAAGTATGCTAAGCACCTCTTTAGAATACATTGACCTCTAATTATTTCTTGCTTTATGTATCCCTTAGCCCACATTGAAGAAATCAAGAAAAATAAAATCCTATTGGTGTACAGTGTAGAATAATGCAACCTGCTTTTGTTTTGCTTTGTTCTGTATGAAGAATTACATTTTTACACAGTTGCGTTTGCCAAAACTCAAAATGCCATGTGTAATGATTAAATTTCATACTTTATCATGTAAAGTGACACTGATTAAACTGTTTTTAAGTAATGGAGAGCAAAATTGCATTATTCAGGCTTTTGACTGTGAGATTACCAAGTTGCAAAAATTCTAGCTATGCCATAAACTTTAGTCTGAGGTCTTTCTGAAGTCACAAGATGCACTGGATTTGTGGGATTTGTGCACTGGGACCTGTGCATTAATACACCTGCCTTGGTAACATTCACTCACTTCTGAAGGCAGAGCATGGCTGGTAAACAAGCTGGCTTTATGCTTGAGTGAGAGCATTTCACTTTCTTTTCAGTGGAGGAATTTTCAGCCTGGCAGCAATAGCATTATAATAACTGCCAGCTGCTCACTTGGCACAAGAGTGCCTAGAACCAAGAGGAAGAACCTGGTGCATTTATGTATAATTTATTTTTCTCCAAGACTTGAAGGTTTAGGCCTCATAAATATTTTGATCTGGTCTTTGTATGCATCAGTCTGGGAATATGCAAGTGGAGCCTAGTCTGCAGATTTTGGTTTGGAGTATATTGCGGTAATTCCCACCAGGATAAGATGAGAAATTATTTTGGGAGATTCATCTGTGAGTGGGTGGTCAAGAAAGAAGGAAAACCTTTAACAGTAAGCAGATGGACCTCCCTCATTTTATACTATATATTGGGGATGCGAGATAATCATCTCCCCAAATATTGGACAGCATAGACATGATTTTCACATCAAAAGAATGAAGTTCAAGACATTATTTGTGAAGCAGAAACTCAGGAATGGAAGGGAGACATTTTTGTATTCTCAGCTCTCTACTTGCCCACCACTGTCAAGGCTGCAGAAATGACATCTGCAGGGGTTCACAGGAGCAACATTTGTACCTCTATCTGTAAACTCACACAGCTGCAAGCAACAAACCACTTCTTGACTCACAGTGCCACTTTCATCTGGTATTTACACCTGGTTTTAAAACCTACAGTCTACCAGAGGAGAAAATACGAAAGGCTATAGGTTTTGCTAATGTCTTTATTTCTAAATTCTTGAGACGTATCTGGAAACAGACCATACAGGGGCAAAAAAGGTAGCAAGTCCTGGTGGTCTCTGTTAGGCTGATTCTGAGAGAGAAATTTTACTCTGATCTGGTAATAATTGGGCCGTAAGTATCTGTGCAACAAAAACTGAGGCACCCAAGAAAATTAATACCAGTAGGAGCTATTTGGCATTCCTAAGATGCAAGCTCCTTGCATCTCTACGTTTCATTTCTTATGGGGGACAATCTCCAGTGAATTAGAGGAAACTGAGATCCAGACCATTTCACTTGCATCTGTGAGGGAGGGGAAAACCTTTTCCTTGCTCTGAAGAAGTCCTGGAGCATGCATGAGAGTATAGTATGGGACTGGCATTTGAGAATTCAGAGCTCTAAACTCTAAAGGAATATGTGATTTAAAAAATATTCATTCTTTCTTGGCAGTCTCCGTGTGTTAAGTAGATTTTCTGGAGAAGGAGCTGTCTTATTCAAACTTCCATACAGTAGTCATTTAATGAGTCTCTGATCTCAGCTGCTGGTGTAATGTAAACAAATGCTGCTTTACTATAACAAAGTGCTGCTTTAGTTTTTTTTTTTTTTTTTTAGATTTGTGCCAAGCCTGTTCTATTTCAAATGAATGGGGAAGCAACATTTTGACTGAAAGCAACAGCTATAAAGCAACCTGCTATACAAATCCCAAACTTTTAGTTGGGAGTTCCCACATATAGGGCTTGCAGTTCCCTCTACCCTCTTGTCCATGTCTCAAACAGGATTTAAAGCAATGAAAGAAATGGAAGAAAGGTAGAGCGGCCTTCTGTGCTGGCTCTAGGCAGTAGCAGGAACGAAGATGTCATTCTCTTTTCTTTCTTTCCCTCCTTGTTTGTGTTGCAGTACAGGGATAAGATTTGTGCCTTCTTCCTGCTGCATATGCACAACACCTGTACTTAATGAGAATCTGAGAGGAGGTGGTTCTTTCTTTTTCCTTTATCCTTTTGATGCTACTTGTTCTTCCTCCCCTTTCCTCTAGATGTGCATGATAATGAAAGAGAGAATTTAGTCAGATTTATGCTTTTTCTTTCATGTACAGCTGTATATGTCTTGGAATATTACAGTTTGGTCCCTCTCTCCTGCCTTTCCACTAAAGTTTCATCGTGTTTCGTGGTTCCCAGGCTTCTCAGACAGCAGTAGGATAATAAGCCTGTGATCTATTTCTGCTTGGGCTACTTACAGGTTTTGGCTGACAGTGAGGCTGACCAGCTGCATTTTGTTTCATGGAGCTGCTGTTGTAGCTTTGAGTAACAGGAAGAGAAACTGGGTTCTCCTCAGGCTGAAGGTGGGAGGAAGACTTCATTCTGCAGTGTCACAAAACCAGTGGAAGATGGCATTTTTATCATGCAGGTTCTTTTTCTCACAAGCTGTCAGTGCCCTGTGTAAAATAAATGTAGTTTCAGAAACTGCCATCATCAAATTTATCCCAACTGGTCTCGGCAGAAGCAGCAAAACTGGAGGTTGTGTGGGATACTGACTACAGCTCTCTGAAATGGTTACTTCAGGTAGGGTCGTACCTATAGGCAGAATAACTTGAAGGAGTCCCCTTAGTATTTTTGGGGCTTTATGACCCATTTCATTTGCCTGTTCATTGAAATGATCACTTGCCAAGCTTTCTCTTCAAGAACCAAAGTGATACAAACAACAGTGTGTAACATTAGATGCAATTAGTTGTTGAGATTCTTAAATTCAAAAATATAAGTGGAGTCATTTTGTTTGTTTATTTAGGTTTTATCCCCTACACATCTGTGGGGATGCACTGTTTTAAAATCAGCCCTACTGGGTGAGGTAAAGCTGGAAGTGTTGCACACTGATGCCTCCCAATGACCAACTTAAAGCAGCACACTATGTCTATTTGTACAAACTCTTCCCCTCCCCCACTCATAATATCATCATTAGATCATCTGTTTAAGTAACTATTAAACTTACTATATACCAGCCAGCAAGTGTCTTTGTGTCAAATTCTCATTTAAAGTTGTGCAGTGGTTGCATACGTATCAAGAGAGGGGGAACAGCTGCATCACCCTAACGTGTCTGTACATGGAGCCAGTAGCTCTTGGATTTTTAACACAGTGGTAAGAATTCCAAGAAAGTTGAAATGATATCTAGTGTACTGCTAAGCTGGAAAAGAAAAATCAGTGGAAATGTCAATTCATATAAAATTCTATCTGCTATCTTACAGTATCCAACACAAACTTCAATGTTTTGTTGTCTGAAGAGCAGGTTGTGTTGTTTCAGGATTTTTTTTGTGCTTTTAAAAATAATATTCTCTGTATCCTCCAGCCTTTTTTCTTGTATTTTTCTCACACAACTGTATTTAAATAGGGCAATGATAAACCAAGTCATTTTTGAATGCCAATTAAAAAAAATAAATCTATTTTAAGGGACAACCTAAAAACCCAGGAAGTAGATAGCGCCTTTCAGAGACAGTGTTTTTAGTTCAAGGTCAGACAATTGATCTTTAACCCACCACACACAGTTTAAAGTGGTTGTTTAGCACAGGGGTTGTCTGCTGATATCAGTGCTTTTTTGTATGTTTTTATTGGTAGAACTTAATGAGATTACATATATTTTGATGAAGAATTGCTGCTGTGTAAGCTTGCCACCTACCTACAGTGACTCTTATGAATATTTGATGACAGTAAGTAGTACGAACTTCACTGTGATGCTCACACACACACACAAAAAAAAGCAGCATAGGAATAGCTTTTGTTCCAATTTTTTGCTTGCAGTAAACAGTGCGACATTCTGTACATGTTATTAGACATATCTAAAATGTTTCTGAAAACTAGCAGTTTTGTTTGAATCATTTTATTCACTTAGCAAGGGAAGGATGTAGAGTAGAAGTGCAAATTTTAATGCCTGTGTTTCTATTTTAATTTGAGTTGGGGTTGACCGGTCAGTCTTATGCTTCTAGCTATGAATTAATAGTTGAGAAAGAGGAAAGAAAACAGTGGTTTGTACTCATCATTTTGCAGATGCAGCAATGCTCTACAAAATCTAAAAATAATATCTGTCGAACAACAATTGTGTAGACTTCTGTGGAATGTCTTTGGTCCATGCAGTCTCACCTTATAAATCCTATTTGTCTAAACAGTGCTTTGCTATCATATTGCAAATTAGGCAGTGTCTGTCAATAGCAGGTGTTACATTTTATCATCCCTTCATCTAGTTTGTTTTTTTTTTTGTTTGCAGTATATTATACGTTCTTCACATTGTATGTTGTTTCGAGATATTTTTGTGTGAAGCTATTATTGAAAACCAGATTCCCGATATAATTGTGTGAATTGTGATACTTGTTTTTTGTTTGCACATTTGAAAAATCACTGATTTTATTACCAGCTGACTTTGCCGACCCTGTTCAAAACACAAGTTAACTAAGTTGCCATAATTTGTTTAATTTATATACTTTTCCATTTCTTTTGAGATTTGTAGGGGCAGCTACATAGCTATATTTTTCTTAGTGGTGATGACAGCAGCAACAGCTCTAGCATTCATAGTTGTTTGAGGGTTTTTGTATTTAAAATAACCTGGTGTAGTAGTTACTAGAATTATTTTCTCCTGTAGCTCCTGCATATTAAGAGTATAAGAATTCATTAATGATACTATATTATTTTTCTTGAAAAGCTGGAATTTACAGAACTTACTTTTCTTTCAGGGAATCTGTTTCCTCCTATTGCATGTCAAGATCTTCAGTTTGTTCTGAAGGCTGGATATTTGGAAAAACGCAGAAAAGGTAAGTTTAACTATCTTTGTGAAAATGATTTAGTTTGTGTTTTATATCTGGGACGTCTATGTGTCAGTATTTGAAGTTGTACACACAACTTTATACAGGAGTGATAAATAAAACTGAATAGAAATTGAAACGTTGAATCATTATTATGCAAAAGAAAGAACAGCACATAATTGCTTCTATACTGTTAAAAGAAAATCCCATTTCTTTGACTAAAAAAATCATGCTGTGAAAGTCCAGCATCAGCCATAATTCAGAGACTTTTAGGTATTTTTGAAGAAAACATGAGGAACATATGTAAAAGTACCATATGTTGACTTCATGTTTCAGTGAGCATCAAGATTTATTTTCCTTCAAGAGGGCAAATATTGATCTCAGCTTTGGTTCAGTCAATATTTACCTTGATTCAATAAATCTTATATTGTCACCTTAATACCCACTTAATGCTGCAATAACTGTAGGAAATATTTAGGAAGTTGTTCATAATTTCCTTATATTTAATGTTTCACCTGACTTCTCTCTTTATATGATTTCAAATTCCCATTTACTTCCTTGCCACCAGCTTTTATTTCTGGTTTCCCTTCTCAGTGCCATACATTTGTCTTCTTCATATCCAGATTTTGCTTCCTTTACTTAGCATTATTCCTATCTCCTCCCTCTTCCCTCACCCTCGAAAAGAGGTAACACATTTGTGTTCAATAATGCTATAAAGTGATGTAACACAAATTATATTATTTGCAGACCACAGTTTTCTTGGCTTTGAATGGCAGAAGCGGTGGTGTGTCATCAGTAAGACGGTCTTCTACTATTATGGAAGTGACAAAGGTAATTATAACAATAATGATAAACCATTAAAATGATCTTTTAACAAAGAGAAGAAATATGAAACTAAGAGGAAAAATGAAAGCTCCAGTGGAGTTGGAAACTGAGAAACTAAGGGTAAATGAAACTTGAAAACGTGAATGGTTGTAAAAAAGTGCTTTGAATTTTATAAATATATAGAATATTAAATCTCAGAATCTGTAAATGATGTGCCCATTTTCTAAAGCAGGAAAACTGAAGAAAAAAGTTCACATTACTTGTAAAGCTACCTCATGTGCCAATAACAGCTAGCTATTAGGTTTGATAGTACTCTAATACTTAATTAATGTACTGGACAGCAAATGCTCTTTCTGTCCAAATGGGATTTTCATTTGAAAATACCCTACGGCAATTACACCTTCTGCGTTGTTTAAAGATGGTTGAATCCAGGAAAATGTTAGTCTAAAAACCACACAGTGGAGTTTCATGTTTCTTTCTAAATTACATTCTGGAAAAGTTAGAAATGAAGTAAGATATTTAACTAGAAGCCAGTCATGGAGACTAAAGCTAGTTTTTGAATGTGATTTCTGATTGTCCGTTTTGAAAGAATCTGGCATAAGTGTTGGGATATCACTTTGAATATTCAAAATTGTCAGTCAAATAAAGCTTTCTTTAAATTGTGTGCCAAGTGTATTTCGTATGTACGAAAGGTGTAAGGCAAATTATACAGAATTGTATCTGTAATTATTAAAAGTGCAACTCTCTTTTTTTCTTAAAGAAAAAACAGAACTTATTTCTGCACGAACTTTCAATTTAAACATTTTTCTTCTGCTTATGTTTGTGTGACTCTACATGAGATTAGTGCAGATAGTCTTTTCATATGGTTTTAATTTAATTTGGTTCAGTTTGTTTCACTACTCAATATGCCGACTCAGTTAAACTCATTCTCTCTTTAAAAAAAGAAAATTAAGGTAAGGGTATAATTGTATCTTATGTACTTTGGACTTGTAAGTTTGATTTTCATCTTGCTACAGTTTCCTCTCAAATTCTGTTTCCAGAATTTTGTTACTATATTTGCTGTATGTCCCCTTTTCTACTTTACTCTTTCCTTGGGATTTACAGATTGGTCAAGCTTCAAAAGCGTAAACAATCTTTCTTAACAAAATGAAAATAAAAAAAAAAAAGAGGACCTGTGGTCTAATACTGTTTTGTCTATAGTAATTTGTTACTTTCTCTGGAAAATTAGCTTGTGCTGTTTGTTTATATGTAGTTGCACGTTAAATACAACTCCAAAAACATATATATATATTTTGACATTATATTGCTAATTTTTAAGGTTTGTTTTGGGTTTTCAAAGCTTTGGCTTTTCATCTGCTAGTTTTTGGTCTTTGGATTAAGGTGGGTAGACTGCCTATCTCCTTTCTTCCATTTTTATTTTATAGCAGTTTGGCTATCGAGGCTGCATTGTAATTTCTAATACCTGTGCTGAAAATTAAGGTACCTGGAAGCATGTTCCCTAGCATGGGGTTTAGGGTTGGTTGAAAAATCAAGAATTGATTGGGATACACTGGGATAGCTTTCCTTTACTGATTTTCAGACATGCTTTGGCTTATACATTTAGAGCTTTTGTAGACCACAGATTTGTTGAGGGAGATCCTCCTAACCATACCCTAATGACATGGGAGAGGTGCATAGTCCATGGAGCATCTTTCGGGATCTGTGTAGATGTGTCTGGACTCCATGACTAGCTCACTGAGGAAGCAAACATGTCAGATGCATGAATTTCTGCTGTGCCTCCTTGTGACTGGTGCTGTTAGTGCAGGAAAAACTAGCACAGCATGGTGGAATTGTGTTTTCTTGCAGATCTGGGATGACCAGATCTGACCAGAATTTTAACAGTAACTCCAGAACTTGTCTTAGAAGAAGAAAGCTTTACTTTTTAGGCTAATATGAAGTACTTTCTTCAGCCCTCTGGTGCCATGGTATACAAGGGAGCCAGTTCCAGTGAAGAAGCAAGTTGCCATCATTGTGTGTAAACTGGATACCTGTAATTTCTTTAGATCAGTGGCAGACTAATTTACTATTGAAATCAAGCTGTCATGCTGTTGTTTGTGGACATGTGTACTGCTGTTTGTTATGTTCTCTAGCTGCAGATTGTCAACACGGACTAGGTGTGTGATAAACGAATCCCGAGGAGATCTGGCATGGATTTACTGGAAGAACATGAACTGTTCTCACTCCCACTACAGCCGGCAGTAGCACCTGCTGTGGTATGCTGTAGCATTTGGGCCCTTCTTTAGCTGAGACCTTTGGTGCTGCACCAGACAACTTGGGTCATGGGGAGAAGGAAGCTGTGTAGTTCACAACTGTAGGGTAACTGAAGTATGCGTTTGGTTGGCTTAATAGAAAACTGCTGCCACCTCCTGAATTATTTAGATGGCAGTTGTCTAAATGACGTTGGTCTGCTCTAGCCTGTTCAATGTCTGCAGACATTTTGTATCAGCTGGGCCCTGGTTACTGACAGATTTACGCAATGGGAATATTCCCCTTTTGTCAATGTGAACCCAATTTGAAGAGAGACCAGGCAGACGAGGGGGTCCATATATGCTTGCAGTCATGCTGCACATCGCCTTTATGAGTAATCTAGTGCTCTGTGTGTTGGGGGACACAATGCAGAGAGGTAGCTGGGATTTCTAGTTCTTGTTTTGCCATGTGTATGTTTTTAAATCCTGGACATGTAGACCACTAATCTGTAAAGGATAAGTTATATCCGGTAAAACATTTATTTTGTTGGCCAAGTTTTGATTTTTTTTTTTTATGCTTAAATATCAGTATAACTGAATGCTAAATTTGAGGGTAAAGATTTATATTGTGTAGATAATTTGATGTTTCCAAAACACTTTTAATTATAGTAACTTTTTTTTTTTTAACATTAGGAAAATAACAAATATGGAAGGGTATAGAACTGACGAGCACGTGTAAGGAAAAGTTGCAGAACCATTTTTCAGACCTGTGTATTGTTAATGAAAAATATGACGCCTAGTCCAGAAGCATACAATAAAACCTAAAGCCTGTGAAAATACAGTAAATGACTGTGTGTGTGTATGTTCACATAAGAGGTTACAGGCATCCTTTTAATGATTGTGATACCTGCTGGCTAATTCATGTCTTATTTCTTTTTTCCTCCTACATTTTCTGATACTTTCAGTGCAGCATTGGATAGTGAATCAGTGTTATCTCTGCAATACAGACAGGTCTAAGTGTGTCACCTACATTTCTGTTTCCTGATCGGTGATGGAAAAACAGGCCTTAAAGGTTTGACCTAATTAAACGTCGGAAGTGTGTATTGCAGAAAGTGCATCCATTTTTGCACTTGTGCTGCAATACTCATCTGGTATGTGGCCCACATAGAAGTGCAGCACAACATTGAAGAGAAGCATGTTCAAATACCAGGGCAGGCCTGGATTTCTAGAAGCCCGTCTGGTCCTTGTTTTCATAGTCTTTCCTTCCATAAACATCCTTCTCTTTTCTTTGCTTCCATGAAGTAGCTTCCTGAGTTAGGTACCCTGTTTACAGGTACCACTATTTTTCTCTGTGATCTCTGGCAGTGCCTGTGTACTCAGCCACCTAGTAAGTATTGCTACCCCTTCAGACCTCCAAGTGTATGGACAGGAAAGTTAATTTAAATGAATAAATTAACAGCCACAGTTTTACATGCCCTTCTGTCTGAGCAAACTGGAAAGATCAGCTACATGTTTAGCAAGGTAGTAATTGATAAGTGAAATTGGTAATCAAGACTTGATTCTTCCTAATTGCCTACACTTCAGTTTATAGTGCCGATGTAGTGACATAGGCGGAAGAAAAATACCCTAATTAATTCTTTTTTCCCCACATTATTGCCTTTTTTAACTCCTGAAGTTTTATTGTGCCTGTGGCTATATGTTTGTAATAGTTTTTAATTTTCACAGGAAGTTTAGATGTGCAAACAGGTAACTCTAAGTTTCAGGAAGGTGCAGGTTTATATAAGATCTTGATTCAGGGGATACTAAGCAGAATGTCCAATCACAAGATGCTATGAAACCACAGTAATTAGGCTTGTCCAATTAAAAAAAAAAAAAAAAAAAAAAGAGAAAGAAAAGAGATCCTTAGCAAAATACAGTAAAATAGTGCTGATTGTCCTGTTGAGCAATATGTCTCTGTGAATAAAAGAAGGTGCTGCTTGTTACTTTTTTTTTTTTTATCTTCCCTTAATCAGTAGTTAGTGTAACTGTTAAGTTTATGTCCATTACTTCAAGATTTCCTGTCATCTTGGTGGTTCATAAGTCCTGCATTGCTTTGTAGGCTCAGTTAGTCCACTGGGACAACTTTTCAATCCCTGACTTCTGTGTCTGGGATTGAATATAAGCAAACTGGTGCACTAAATAGTGTGTTTCAATCTTTGCCTCCATTTTTTCATTTTATCATTTAGATTTCTCAAAAGAGGAAAAAAAAGACTATTGCAGTTCAGATTTGCAGTCTAAAAGAAAATGATTGCTATGCATACGTTTGGAAAGGGCTATTCCAAAAGCTGGAAAAGGAATGACCATTTTGGAGATACTGACATGTACTATTTTTGAAAACATGCGGTAAAGTATGTGAAAGTACATTTAGCATGAAGCCATGTAAACTGTAAGATCTTACAGACTCCTAATTTCAAGATGAAGAGAGTTAAATTATAGATTCTAATAGTATCTATAAATACTTTGTCACTTTTCTGAAATCTTTCTGTTTGCCTTTGTTCCTCATGCATTTCTCTGTAACTTCTTTCCTTTCCACTCTCTAAGTCCTCTCTGTTCTGCAGAGTGCACTAATTCTTTTTACATGTGCTAATAATATGGTCACATCGCCTTAGGCCTCAAATTTACAACCCAATCATTTCAAGACCCAGCTGAAGGTTTACTCTCCTTTGTTTTAAAAGTTCCCATGGACTCAGTTACGCAAGGCTACTTCACAACCCTTTTTCTCTGCTTCCCTTGAGACTCCCTTTTCCTAATATAATACTGGCCCTGTTTCCGTTGTTAACGTGTCACTATTTTTAGTATGCATGAAGCTCATATGTAAGAAAAATGTTAAAAATGTTTAAAGTGATCTCAAATTTCATTCAGATCTGTATTGTTTGTTTTAAAACCTAAATGCACCCTAAATTTATTCATCTCTAAAAAAATTTATATCCTAGGTTTGACTTTTTTTTCAGTATTTAGTTGCCTGACTGTCCGCTCTGTTGTACAAGTTCTTTACCAATCTAAATTGCCGATGCAAAATGATCTGAAGAAACCCAGATTCTTTTTTTCCTGATGCATACCTGATATGAGGAGAAGGGAAGAAGAGGAGAAGATGAGAGTAAAGAACAGCTTATTCTGAAATGAAATTTGACCTAATTCTGGACCAACTTGTGCTTGATGATGATTCCTTTTCCTTTTTTTACAAAGCTGATACTGTTATACTTTTGCAATTCTGTTCTATGTTGTACTGTGACAACTTAAGAGTTTCCTGTTGTTGAATTGCAAAGCCCTATCTTGAGAAAATAAGAGGTAACAAGACTGCTACCCTTTTTCAGAGAAGTGTGTTTCATTCGTCCCTCCCTCATCCCTTCCTAATATGCTGGTATATTCCTGCCTAGGAAAAAATTCTGGTTCTAATTTGGGATTTCAAAATGAAAGTGAAATCTCTGTGATGTAAATGGGCTTCCTGAGGCTGTGGACATCTAAGGCTCCTGCCATTAAAAACATCTACATCTAATTCTTGGTCTCTGAGTAAAATCCTTAGGTCTTTAAAGTTTTTAAACATCAAAACCTGTTTAATTCTCTCTGAAGCACAGTCTCCAGAAAGTATTTCTGGTATATAATTCTGAATGGGGAAGTTCAGAAGTCAAACCTGCTTAGCTGCAAGCATTCGCTAATAAATGAAGTTGAGGTGATCACTTGAGTGTGATTGTCACAAGATGGCCCAGCCTTCAAGCCTACACCTGGCTACGGTGCCTGGCCAAACAGCTGCCTTGTGTCATGATCAGCCTCAAGGCAATCAGGTAACAGGGCTGGTCTCCAGTCCTTCCTAGAGAGGTGTATTCTGTAAGAGCAACTGGGATTTGTGAGTCTCCATTGCCTGTCACCATCTGTGGATGCAGCTGAACTGTTAATTGTCCACTGTCCTGCCATTTGGTATCTGTGAAGCTATTTCTCAGGACGTACTAGCTCTGTGGTTTGCTGCTACAAGGAGTGTGAATGCATGCTTAGTCTTTCTCTCAACTTTAGTGGGTTCTGGGTTAGAGTTGTGAAGTGTCAGGTTGTCTTAAAATTTCCTCATGGTTAACATTTTAAGAGTGTGCACAGTGCTACGCTGGGCTTTAATCAGGGGTACTTCACTGCACAGATAATTAGAAGCAAAAGTAGCAATGCTATGGCTAGTCTGCTGCCATAAAGTTCAGTGAAAGAATTTAATAGCAAATGATATATATTTTTTATTGGTGTATGCAACTAATTTTCATTAGCACAGGAACACAATGTTCTGAGAGTTAAGACCAATATCTTTCTGTTTGAATTACAATGTTCTTTGAAAGAACTAGTACTGATACAGAGATAATCTCCGATTAACTCTGTAAAACCGTGTTAACATAAAAGGGATTGTTCATGTCACAGAGAAGTATTTTCAGAAATACTCCAAGAGTCTGAATTTGAATACTTGCCTCTTTTTTTTCTTAACAAGATATTTTTACTTTTCGAACCTGGTGTTTGTTCATTCTGTCTGTGTGCTCCTGTCTTCTTGGGGTTTTGATAAACTTCCAGCATGGGAGAGGGAGAAATTAATGTGTTCCACTTCATCTTCTCCCTGAGGTCACAAGTGAAGGAACAATGAAATTTCTAGGCTGAAATGAGTTTCATTAAAAGGGGACCTAGTTAACCTATTGCAAGTTTTTATTTCTAATATCTGCCTTGGTGTGATTCCATGAATTTTACATTTGTGTCCTGTTTGATACAGAGGTGGAGGTTTGAGCAAACAAAATATTAATACTGAATCTTAGTACTTAACGAAGACGTAATAAAATTTACTGTTATAGAAGGGACTAGAAAGAGGTAATAGAACAGTGCTCTGGGTTTGTTCAAGTAATTTTTTTAATTTGCCATTTACTTGCCATGGGTGAGAATTAATAAAAAGGTAGAAGCACAATCTAAGATTGCTAGTGAAAGTGTTTGTATAGGGACTGCCCTTACATCCACTGATGTTCATGCTGCTGTGTTAGCCACTTATTGCTCTTTCAGAATGGAAAAATTTAATTTTCTATTCGATTTCCAGAAAGGAGACAAAATAATGTTGAAAATGTAGTTTTTCCTATTTTATCTACTGTAGAGGCTTTCTCATTTTGTTGACAAATACAAGCTGTGGATGCTTGACTTGTGCCTAAGTTCTGTTCAGCAATGCTTGGAGTGCTGTTGTTGCTGATGCTTGTTGTTAATGTGTTCCCCTTCCGTAGGGGGAAAAAAAAGAACAAAAACATACCTTAATTTCATTTTATTTCATTTGCATCTGCACTTTTTTTCTGGGAGGCCCAAGCAAAATGTGACTAATGCCTATCTTCACTTGAGTGCTGCGCTGTGATCCACAGAACTTGCAGAAATGAATTACTTTTACCTTTTTGTTTTCTTTTTAATATCCACCAAAACATGCCAGAGCACATAAAATCAGATGTAAGCCTTGGTCCAAAGAGCTCAGAAGGAGCACACAGGTGGCACTTGCCCAACATACAGTATATTTAACACAGGCTTGTTCTAAGCGGTACTTTTATAAACCAGAACCCTTAAACTGAAAAGTAGAACCGTCTTTGAAACAACCACATGGCTCTACATAATAAACTGTGGTAGGGCTCAGTACTTTTATTAGCTAATTAAACTTTTGCTGTGTTGAGAGGAATGCTTTGGGAACACACGCCTGAATGTATAACAAAATTCATTCTGTACTTGTACCATGTGGAAAGGAAGCACATCTGGGAGTGAGTGGGTGAATGTGAAGAAAAGCTTTTCCAATTGCTTCAAAAGGAGCTTGAAGTTTATTTTTTAAGTAAAGTGGTTAGTTTAGGAGGGAGCTCAGCAAGTTCTGAGCTAGACAGGTTTTCCCATTGGTTTACTGAACCTGAAAGAGACACTGATTTATAGGAAGCTTGCCTTGCAAGTTCCAGTTCTTGTGTTTCCCTAGATGCAAGTGTCATAACATGCGCTTCTTACTAAATAAGACCACCATCTGCAGACATCTCTCTGTGGAATTCCTTAGGCATCCTACAGAAAAATACACTTTTCTGTGCGTCTTCCGTTTAAGTAAAACTTTATCTTCAGAAGCATCACCTAATCATTTTACTAAAAACCTCCCTGTTCTTTGTAAAATTCATGAAATAGAAAACCAAATCTGAATAAACGATAACCTGCTGTGCCACTTACATTCACTGTTGTAAATGAAGCTCTAACTTTGTATTTTATCTCCAACAGACAAACAACAGAAAGGTGAATTTGCCTTAGAGGGCTACACCATCAGAATGAATAATAACCTTCGGAAGGATGCAAAGAAAGATTGCTGTTTTGAAATCTCTGCTCCTGATAAGCGCATTTATCAGGTTGGACTTCTTATGTCGACTTGAAATTAAATTGATAAAGCCGTTACAATTCCAGTTACTGAATTAACATTTCAGTAAAACAACTTTCACTGACATCTTAATGAAAAACGAAATCCTTTCTTGCTTATACTGTATATTCATATATGAGGAAAAAAAACTAATTTAAAAAATATATGTATAAGTTCAAATGTTATCTTTTTGGACAAGAACGGGGAAATCTATCATCTTTATCTATTGGTCATTTCGATGTAATTATTTTAATACCTATTATATGGTATGTCTGCATGATTTCTTGGATGAATTAAGTAGTGGAAAAAAAGTTAAACAAAATATATATCAGTGTTAAATACATATTGTATTGGTCATGGCTTTGCCAGGAATATCTACGTAAAGGCACATATCAGCTGTGCAATTCAGAGATCTATCAGCTCGACATCAATATAGAATGTAAGTTTAATAAGTTTTAAATATCTGAGATTGCAGTTGAAAGCCAGTTAATTAAGCTGTCAGGTAGTGTGTTGGAGTCTGACAAGAACATTTTTAAGAAAACTGTACCCAGCAGTCTAAAGAAATTCATGGGTGTCTTCTAATTGTCAAGGGCAAATTTTGTTCATCAGTTCTGGCTTTGACATTGATGAAGAGAAGCAGCTTTTTTCTGCACAGCTGCCAGCTGCTGATCAGAGTTTCAAATCCATCATCCTCTCCTTCAATTACGTAAATTTGTCAAAATTAGCTGTACATTATAAGAAGCATCCTTGCAAGAAAAGTACCAGAAGACATGAAAAGAATTACTAATGGTTTCTTGAGGAAGTGACAAGAATGCTACAGACCCTTTTCTATTGCTAATGAAACTGTAGTTATATTTTTGCCATTTCTACTACTAGTTATTAATAAATATTTAATAGTTTGCAGCTGCCACTCCCAAAGAAGCAGAGGAATGGGTACAGCAAGTGAAATTTGTAATACAAGGTAAGCCAGCCTGAAGAGCTATAGCCTTTATTATTAGTACTGCTTGGTGATGGTAGTTCTGTCCGTTAACTGATCTGTTGTGTTTGTATATCTAGTATTCCTACTTGTCCTAGTTTTGAATAGTGAGTCCTGGATTTCAGTCATGTTTTTGCTTTTACGTAACTTCTCTTCTTGTGCAAGATTCTCGTTTTTTTCCAAGAATAACATATAGCTGGAAAGCTCTCCCTTATGAATGCTGTAACAAAATAAAATTGTAAATTTTATTTTATTTTATTAACAGAGTAAATTGTAAGGACCAGCTTGTAGAAAACACGTTGTGTTTTCATTTTGTATAATTTCTGCTTAGGCTTTCTTTTCTAGGAAATGTTAACCTTTTAAACTGCTTTTATATAGATATGGAATCTAATACTATTCCGGAGGAGGAAGAGGAATATGATGATGTTGGACAAGCGAGCAGTGAACCAATAGATGATAGCATTTATGAAGAACTTCCAGGTACTCTTCAGATTTTTTACCTTATGACTTGTGACAATTCTGTCTTCTCTACTGCTAATTTGATAACTATGAGTGGCTAAAAGTAAGTGGGCAAAGTAACCTGATGGGTAAGATACTTTCAGATTTCAAATTTTACTGTGACATTGAATGTGTCTTTAACCAGATCTGAGTGAGAACAGTTCAGTTTTCTTTAGCAGGGGCATCAAAATAGTGTAGAAGATGTAAAAGTTGTCTCGGGGGACTTTTGGCTCATTAACATTCTCTAGTATGTAATTTTTTTTAATTAAAAAATTGACTCGCCTTACAGCTTTTTCCACTAACTTGCCCATAATTTTTTTTTTATTCATGTTGGCATTTGTATTAAGCAAAAGTTCTCTGTCACTCTAGCTGCTGCCTAATACATGATCGTATAATCCTGCAAGAAAGTAATGTGTTGGTTTGAAAGGGCTCTGGAGATGATCTGTAAATAAAGAAAACATATGAGTATTGACATTTTATTTCATATCTTCCAGTATGACCATGGTTATGCACAAACTTAATGTGGACAGCTTTTGGAATTGATTATAGATATTCAGGTGATAGGATGAAGATGTTTGGTCTTGTTTAGATTTTAAGAAACTATGTAAAAATCAATTAATTTTTTAGATACCATTTGTAAGAAATTATATTTTAAAGTGATATGACAATTAATAATCACTTTGTATAAAATAATGTTCTGCATCCCTTACTGTCTTAGACGGTGCAATTATCAGCAATAACTTGAGAGGAAAAATCAGTCATGTCACGTGATGCCAACTAACTTTATTTATCTGCTAGGTTGAATATTGAGTCCACTGAAGGGAAAAAAAAAAAAAATATGCCTTGGTTTTCATTTTAAGGTTGTTTCAGTGAACTAAGGGAGAAGAGAATACGAGTGACTGATGAAAAAATAAAAACACACCCCACATCATACAATTGGGAAATCGTAGGAGAGCTGTTCTTTTTTTTTAATTTCTTTGAATTTTATCTAGACTACTTCAATATAGAAGTACATGTTCTGCTGAAATGGAGCACAGTTGTGTCATGCATGCTGAAAAACTCTTCAGCAGCGAATATAAAATCTGTGTTAGAGCGTTTAGTCTTATAGCTGGAAGAATGAAACCAAACCTTGCTGCAGTGCTTTTTGGATGCTTGGGCTCTTAGAGAAGATGATGCTTTACATTTGATTACGTTTTCGTTAATGAAGATCTATGTGTGTCCTAGGTTAAATTTCTCTTACCTGAGCTTCATTTACCTTACCCGTTCATTTGAATCTCAAACAGGAAGTAGATCTATAGCAGTAATGCATAAAATATTGGCAGAGAAACAAGAATTAATGTATTCTTTGCCTTCTTTGCTCTGAGTTCTGGTTTTGGAGAATTGCTGCCTTGATATGATTCAGCAAGAATTTAGAGTGTTTTCACTTATATCCCATTTTTATATCAGTTTTCCAGGAAATGTTGTCTCCTAATGTGGCTAATAAATCTGAAATGTAACAAAACAGCTGTCACAAAGAAAGAATAGCCCTTCTGTTGTTCAAGAAATCTAGTTTAATTTTTCAGTTAAATAACAGTCTTGCTCCATGATCTTGAAGTGGTGCTTCATTTTCACATTGTGAAGTAGGGATTTCCTTTCCGTATTTTGTACCTAAGAAAAGAGTAAGAGAGTTCCACTTTGGTCTTGCTTGGCTTCATTAGGACTGATTGATTGTATGCTTTTAATTCCTGTTGGCTGTCCTTTCTATTTTCTCAGGTAAATGAATGTATTCTTTCTTCTTTTAATAGTCAAAGGATGGAGCTCCATTATTTGTGCTGTTACCTTACTAATTCAGAGCAAACAAGGAATTCTGAACTCTCCTTAAGAGAACAGAAAGAAAAAATTCCTTGTAGAGCCCAAAAGCTATGATAAGCTCTGGAGTGCAGAAGATAAATTCTAGATCCTTGTGAGGAGGGAGAAGAAATTTATCTTCATTTTTTTATCCTTGAAACATCTTGACATTAGATCCACTAGCTTTTCACTAGCTTTAAAATTATATATTTCAGGTATTGTTGTATTTCACAGCTCATTGTACCTTGTTGTTATTTATTTGGGTATAATTTGCCATTTCTCAAGTAATCTTTTGCATTTCTGAGGTATTCCAGTGGTCTTTTTTTTGTGTGTGTGTGTTTGTCAGCATTTCAGAAGCAAATTAAAACAGCTCATAAAGCATTCATTTTTGTAATACTGGATTTAGTATTAGAGTAAAGAGTGTTTGAATTATAAAGAAGATACAAATATTTTTTTTCACTGTTTAGAAAAACAGGGAATTATGGAGAACTGTAGCAGTAAGCAGGATTGGCTGATGCTGTATTCACTAGCTATCACATTGCTTTGTTTCTTGTTTTTCCTCTTGTGGCAGGAGACAGTGTAGAAAAATTAATTTTCCAGACAGGTGCTGACTAGCTTCAAACCAGTATCCAGAATAGTAATAGTCTATTAACCTATTAAAAGCTTAGATTTCAATGGAATTCAATTTGTACTGTCTGCTGGCAGGAGGAGTAAGTTGACAGTTAGAGGGGTTACAAAGACAGAAATTACTCTTTTAATCTTGTAAGTCACTTTCTTCTTTAATGGCACATACAAATACATTTTCACTGTAGAAGCATCATTTGGTTCTCAGTATTAGAGTGTTTTACTGTGTTTACTTAGGTGGAGTCAAAAACATCAGAACACCTAAAGCTTTTCCAACTTGTAAATCTCCCTTGCAAGATTGGTCAGGGAAAAAAGGGAAAAAAAAAGTGCTTTCTCCAGCAAGCTATGCTTTTGTCTTTTTGTTTTTAATAAAAATGTACATGGAAAATGTGGTTGAGCAGAAATAAAAATATTGTAATGGAGACCCATTTTTTGCTTAATTAGCTATTTATTTTCTACTTTAGTACACTTTATATAATTTTGACATGGCAATTTTGTATTACAGTCTACAGCTGGATATTATAAGCACAGGTGGTTCCTTGTCTGTAACATAAATTCTAGAACTGTACTATTAAATAATTTTGTGTATGTGTGTTGAGCTATCTGGATGCATCGAGTCTTTAGCCTAGTGCTCTTTTAAAAAAAAGAGTTGTCCTCGTTAGAATGGGAAATACTTGTCAGCATTAAAGACTTCATCTGTTACAATTCATGAAGACAATTTCTTTTATTAACCTGGGGTCTTAGTGACATAATTTTAAAGGGCCTTCTCTATTCTCTTCCTTGGTCTCACGTGTATGGACCACAAACCTGAGTTTGCAAAGCCAACCATTGCTTGCCACCATGATCTTTCCTGCAACATCAACTCTGTGTACTGTCTACAGCAGTCTTGCACAATAGAAGAGGTCTTAATCGAGGTTAACATCTTTATATTAATTTTCAGTCTTGTTGACTTTCTTTGTTCTCTTTCTGCTCACAAGCTTGCACTGTAGTAGTAGATTCCACTGTGTACAGTATAGTTTCCATTAAAGTGTTTCTAAAGATAAGATTTGAATGTTTGGTGCTTCTCGGTGCATAACGATGAAAAGCTGCCCTTACAGAACAGGTAAGGTTGGAAATCCCCAAGTGGTGTGGTGTGACATAAATCTGGCATTCTTCGCTTTGTGTCATTTCTTTTTAGCCTGTCCATAAAATAGAGAACTTCTGGGTGAGAGAGAAGTAAGGACAGTGAAGTTCAGTACTGTAGTGATCTCTAGCCAGGAGAACTGTTGTTGAGAACTAATCCACTCGATACAACTTGCATCACTTCCTAGTTTGCTGTAAATTAAATTTTGGGATCGATTCAGTCTCTGACTGGGACAAGGTTCATGAGAATGAAAAGCTTGCCTTTGTCTTCTGATTCCCACTATCAGTTCTCTGCCAAACAGTTTGGTCAAGCTGTAGTATCTGGCCAATAATTCTGTTTTGCAGTGTAGGTGGAAACTTAGCTAGGGAAACTGTAACCAGAGGAAGGCTCAGGGAAAGGTAAGAAATGTCTTAAGTTTTATGCAACACAAAGTATGCTATACAAAGAAACACCTTTTTTTAACATGTTTACTTATTTTAAACAAAGTCCTTTAGTATAGTTTTAAAATTATATTGATATTGTTTCAGAACTTTTTTCCAGCATTGTCTATGAAAATAGGGAATGATCAGCCTGGTTCTGACTCATGATTGCCTCTTTAAGCAGCTTTGCTTTCTTAATTGTTTCTAACAGTTAACCTTTGCAGTTAAGCAGCATAACTTAATACCATCCTCATCTCTCTTGCTACCGGGTCGTTTGAGCTTTGAGGAAGGAAATTGTTTTTTATGATGTTGTAACCTTTTCATGAGCATAGAGGGGAAAAAGATAAGTTCCTGATCTCTGATTTACCTCTTGGGAAGGAGGAAGTCATGATTATTTAGTGGAGTTTGGGTATAAGCTTGGTCTGTCACTCAGGAACACAGACTCATTGCAAATATTTGTGTTCTCAAAATGCAGTGTCAAATGTATTGACTTTGGTGCTAGAAGTGAAGATTTCGCAGTGATGTGTTAAAGAAAATTCCTTTTCAGAAGACCTTTGCTTACTTTTATAATTTCAATATATCATGGTCAAGGCCCATAGGACTAATACAGCATTTGGTGTCTGGCAGTCCAAGCTGTGAGTTACAGGTGTACAATTAGTTCCTAAACCCAGTAGGCTAAAATAAAGAAACTGTTAATGGATCAGTGTAAATCAGAGCAGTAGGTCTGAGTCAGCAGAGACACAGGTGGTTGGGGAATCTGAGATGTTATTTGCAAGGATTGCTGTTAAGTTAGTGTATTATATATGCTGGTATATTGTCTAAATTCCTCCCAGCATCTGTTGCTTGCCTCAAGTATTTATAGATTTCTTTACTTCTTACCAACAGCAGTTGTACATAGCAGTGATGTGCTATTGTTATATTTTTTTCCCCACAGATGGAATTCTAACTGCATTTTATTAGTAAATGAAGTGATTCCTAAGTATAAAGTATAAGTAGGCTCTGGAATATTTGAAGCTGAAAAGACCAGGTGTCAGATCAGAATTCTCAAGGACAGTATTAAAGATGAGTTTCCATAGTAATTACTGAAAGTGTTTTGAATAATTTCCATCAAAACATCTTTCAAGTTTGAGAGCTGCAAGGGCTTTTTTTTTCCTCCTCCTTTTAAAGCAGAAAGGACAGGTCATTCTTCGAAACCATTTTTTTCGAAGACTGGATCTCAGTGTTGTTAAGGGATAAATATTAATTTCGTAACTGTTTATTTATATATACGGGGTATTTTGCCCGTAATATCTTACTGATAGGTGTAATATCAGAATAAGAAGGACTGCTACAGGGCTTACTCACTTTGCTGTAAATCAAAAGTAATTCAAATAATATAAGTTCAGTAAAAAGCAGATATAAACTACACGTTGATGTCAGAGAATAGTAAAGATTTTGTTTTCCGTCTGAGATGTGTGGTTTTGTTGTCATGATCGCTGGTATTTCAGGTCTACTCAGTGTCTTTGATTATATGTCAGACGTGGAAATCACTGAAAAACAACCTCTTGCAACTGTATATTGCTGAATCCCAACTGCTATGATGGACTGGAGCCATGTCTGAATTCTCTGTTGCTCTGGGATTTGAGGCAATACTCCTGCGGGATTTACATGTACCGTAAAGTGTCTTCCAGCTGGTACTAAATGCTTGCGAGACATGAGTTATGAATCCAGACAATTTTTTGCTATTTGAAGGTGTCATATTCAGAAGTTGGTTAGGACCGTGATACCTGGATCTCAGCTTTTGTTTGCCACAAGAACTTGGGATTTATCTTCAATTAATGTAATCCTACGTCTAAAGATGGAACCTTTTCTTTCTGTTGATGTTAGGTGTCAGTGATGGAAGAGGAGGTAAGACAGTCTGGTGTAGCTGAGAAGAATAAGATGTCCCTTGAGTGGGAAGTGGCAAAAATAAGGTTCACAGACTATTCTGTGTTTCTTGTAAAGTGAATATTAAGTGATGGTCTGTGGATAACAGGTGTCCCATAGATGTCAGAAAGACTGCTGTGCAATGGTACATGTGCATGAGACACCACACACATTTATAAACATACAAATGTGAGGAAGCCACTACAAATAGAATAATAATTGAGTACAAAAATTTAGTCTAATTTGAGTTCTGTTTTTACCTTTGTTTATGTTTACACTGGACATGTGTCTAGTGTAACTGTTGTTGTCCACTGCTATTTGAAATGACCCATTTACAGTGAAAAATGATGGTATCTTTTATTATTCCAAAATTCTGCACATCTCGTTTGGTGATTTTGCTTTTCAGTATTTGCTTGGTCAGTGTTCTCTGATGCCTTGAATTCTCTATTTGTTCTTCTCTTCCCTTTTAACTCAGATACATTGCTTATTCTAAGCCTACGTTTTCAGAATTTGAGATTGCATCTTCTATATTCCAGTTTTGTAGTGGTGGAAAGAGTCATGGTCGGCTATGAAATTCAAAGTAGTTGAAAGCAGTATCTACACTAAATGGCAAATATGTGCTATTAAATTTTGGTATTTATTCTCCTCTTGTTGAAATGCATGCAAGACAGGTTTCCGAGTTTACAAGCAGTAAAAACAGTAATATCCTTCCTGAGCTGTGATCAACTATAATAATAAGTTAAGGAATTCATGTTACAAAGGCTGTTCTTATCAAAGTCTTAGGTTATCAAAGGCTGAATTTTATTTCTGTATTTCAGAGTATAAAACAAATCAGAAGTACTAAATCAGACCAAAAAAAAAAAAATCCCCAAACAAAAATAAACTGGGAATGCTTGTTAAATATGTATTGTCTGTTGACGTTTTGAAGCTGGTTTACTAGAAGTTAGAAGGCCTGACTTAATAATATCTAAAAAGGAAGTATTTTTAATCATGCAATTTTATATTTAAAGAAGTCTTTCAAAAACTAATTAGCACACATTTCTTTGAAAGGAATTTACTTATTGAAATAAGATTATTTTATTGCAAGTACTGATCAATCATTTTTATACTATTTTCTATGCACCAGTGCTAAACAACTTTTGACACTATTGATCTTGAAAACCAATCTGATGTGAACAGTATGTGACAGAAGTTTTTTGTTATTAAAAGATAGAATCCTGTCTCAGAAAAGCTTGTCATCCTGGAAAGACAAAATCACACAAAGTAATCTTGTATCATAGCTTTTTTGATGCGGACTGTGCTTCTGACAGTTGGCTTTGTGTTAATCACGAGCAAAGCTTTGTTTATGCATGCATGTCTTCAATGGGTTATGGACCTGAAGTTCTTTGGTGGCACTGGTTTTATCTAATTAAGCAGCAGTGAAATAATTCTAATGCAAAGCCTTCAGAAGAAATGTCTTTATATGTGAGATAGCTTATTAACCATAAATTTGAGGAATTGCTGTAGTTTAGCAAGTTCAAAGTAAAATGTCAATTGTATTATGTATATTTATGAAAATAGAAAATTTGGGCTTGCTCTACTGCTTGGGTATAACTGTGATGAATGCTATATAGATAGATCAAGGAACCTTTACTTTTTGAATTTGTGATGAATGACTGCGTATCAGGCTATTAGAACCATTAGGCAGAGTCTTTTGAGAAACAAGAGCAACCAGAGGTTATATGGTGCCTCAGGCTATTGCTTCTCAACTTTTCTGGTTTCCACAAGGTAGCTATTAAAGAACCATAACTTACACAACTGGATTCTCAAATAAGACCCTGCAAGGTGGGCTTTAAAGACTGATTTATTCATTCTGTTACTGTAGATATAATTATCTTATTTGAATTTTTAAGCCTTTGGAAAGGCATCAGCATAAATACCTCTGTATGTTTTTTTTTGTCTCAGTGTACTCTGTATCTGTTATCTACTTGACGTCCCGCTCGCCTTAAAATGGAGAAATAAGACAAAGTACTACGAATTAACCAGATCTTCGTTATTCTTGCTGGCTGTGTGCGTGTGTACCTGTTTTGCTTGTGTGTTACAGTGGTACTGCATTCGTAACAGATGTCATGTTTAGTTTGCTCGTATACAAGGAAGGCAATGTAGGAAAAGGCTTCCTGTCCGTCTTGGCTGCTGCTCCCTGGGCTAGTCCCATGTCTTTGAAAGAAGCAGGTTGGTTGCTCCTAGGAATGAAAAGTGGTCAGTGGGGTGGACCAGAGGGCAAGATGCAGCTGTATTCTGCGCCCTAGAGTAGACACAGGGATGCTCCAGGGATGTGCAGGGTCGGATACACAGGTGATCTTCAGCAGTGAAGGAAAGAACATCCTCTTAGGAAGTCAGAAGAGACTGTGGACAGTTTGTTGCTAGTCAGTGAAATTTGGACTAGAGAGCAAGGTAGGACGAAAATATTCCTGTTCAGAACACAGTTAGCACAGGGGAAGTTTTGTTTCAGTTGTTGTTTTCTTCTTATATTCAAAGCAAAACCATTGTCTACAGAAAAGCCTCTAGAGCACAGAAGGAGCTTCTTTCTTCTTCCATTGTCAGAAAATACTTTAAGTGAATCTATACTTGCTTTCATGCCTGTCTCAGATTTATTTCTGAAGAAGTGAGGTGTCTCCGTTACTAAATATTGAGCAGTGTTTTCAAATAATTCAGTAAACAAAGGCGGATACAATTTTGTTGTCATTTCCATAAGGACCATAAGACCCAGTTTCCAGGTTAAATCACCTAGCTTAGACCTAGCAAATGATTCCTTGTACACTGCAACTGGGAGTGTCATGTCTCTGGCATGAGGCCTGGAGAGTCTGAAGTACTGTCTGCAAGAGAATTCAACTAGTCTCGGACTCTGGAGGCTCTGGGTTTTCATGAGAACCATCTGCATGCCAATCCCACAGTAAAATGTTGAGCTGCCTAGGGAGCACTTATCTCCTGCTTATGAACTATTTCCAGATCCCTGCCATCCTCCCTCATCTCTTGGAGATGCGTGTAGGGCTAGTAAGATCAGACATCCAAAGCTGATGATCCCACTCTGGGCCTAGTGTATGAGAACGGGGGAATGGGTCAGTATTTGTTAACATGGGTAGAAACGAGTGTGGAAATATTGCCCCCAGATATTGTTAGTCTAAACAGTCTGTGTTGCAGATAAAATTTTCTGCTTACTTCTGATTTAACCTGATTTTTGTTTACTAGTGAACCATAGCAAGTGTGTTTTACCATAGCTTTATTTAATCATTTAAGCTGGAGAAAAAATATAGTGTAGTTGGCGTAATTGAATTTGGTGGCAAGAGCCATGAACAGCGTGAAAAGAGTCAGTGGTGTATGTTTGTTACTTTTCATGAAAGCACCAAAAGGGTGAAAGCTGCTGATTTTTTATTTTTTGTCAACATGCAGTTAATGATCAACACAGAGCATGCAAAAATGTCTTGGTAGAACATTTTTAAAGGAGTCACAAGAGAAGCATCTGGGAGCCAGACTTCTCTTGTGGAAACATGCCAACAACTGTATTGTGTTTCCTTTCACTACAGTGAAGTATGCTGAAATGCCTTGTCTTCTGTCCTTTTTTTCAGTAAAATCATTTCTGGAATCAGACTATAAATTTGAACACTTCAACCCTGAGGATTATTAAAGGATATTATGTGGTTTAAACAAGATGCTTTCTTTATGATTCTATGTATGTAAATATTATGTCAAGTCACATTTGTCACTATTAGGGATACGTAGTTTTCAGAAATGGCTTTTAGATTTAAATCTTGCTGCAGATCAACGAGTATAGGAAACTTTACTTGACATTAAAGACTTTTTTCTCTATATCATATAAATTTAAGCCTGAGAAATATAACTTCTGTATATGCTTGTCAAATAACACCGTAGTACAGAGTTATATAGTATAGATTAGTTAATTGAATATTTGATTGCTAGATGTATTTACGTAGAGAACTATTTATATTTTCTATGTAGATTTTAATTGCCACCACATTTATTTTAGCAAAACATCTTATTGATAAGGTTTATAAAATGTCATGTTGAATGCTTAAACTATTTAAATAACTAAGAGCTATTACAGGTTAAGAGGACAAACAAAATTAATTTAGTTACAGTGAATTCACGTAAATCTTTACAGTGTTTATATACACGAATGGTCTTGTGTGCATGCACACATATTTAGGCAAGCAGTCGCTAGTGCACATTCCTGTGAACCTACAAGACAACCATGGAATCAACTTCAACAACATGACTTGTTTTGTCTCTTTGAGGTATGAATTTACGTTCTGTCCAATAGTTGCAACTACTTTTTTTGGGGGGAGGGAGGAGGATAGAGGAGGGAGGGTTTTTTTTTTGTTAATTAGCTAAATAATCAGACGAGCCTGTAGAAACATTAAGCCCCAGAAGCTTTCCTTTATGTTGTTGAGGCCTACTAAAAACAGTATCTTAAAATACTTTATTCTATCTTTAAATGTTTAAGTACGGGTTTAGGTAAGATGCCTATTGCCTGAATTTTGTGGGCCAAATTTGAGGCTTTATGAACATTTTTTTTAGAAGTGGAGCCCAAAGTGCTTTTGTTGAAAGCTATTGTGAAACCTTACCTTCAAAGGTCCTTCTGCTCAGGGATGCAAGTTATGTAATCTCTTGATCAAAAAGTAGAGATAACATTTTAAAAAGTGCCAAATCAAAATTAACGAATTTGTAAGGATCTGTTTTGAAGTCACTTATGAAACCTTGTTCGTTCATCAAATATATTTTTGTTTTCTGAGTTTAATATATTCTGAGCAGTTCACTTAGCATATAGGATGAGACAATTCTAAGAGACTTGATTTCTGAAAACAAATTTCTGAAATAATGAATTTAATTGTAAATGCATAGTAGCTGTGAATGTAAAGACAGGAAAAAAATGAATGACTTTCTGGAAGTGGCTCTGTGTAATTTCTTTTATTCTTCATTATAATTATTGTGTGTATATCCACGATTGAACTTGCTTGTGATGACCTTTATCTTTTTCTCTTGAGAAGAATTACTATTATCAGGTCTTTCTTCATGAGGAAATAAAAAGGTCAGTGCAAAACTCATCCCTTATTTCTATGCAGTGCACATTGCACTTTGGCATATTTGTATTGAATTTTATTAATAATAATTAGATCATTTTGTCAAAGAAATTTTAGTATTCCAAAATTAGACATTCTACATGGCCTTTCCTACTATGTGCTCTTGCTTTTCCTGCTTCTTTCTACCTCCTCTTCTGCCAAGGTTGCTATTGGTGTAGCTGAGATTTTACATACTTCTATTCCTCCTAATTCTTCTGTCAGCCTAGCTAATTTTATTTCTTCTTCTATAGCCCTAAACAGGCAAACTGTTAATTCTTCTGCGTCTATATCTGCCTAAGAAGAAAAAGATAATGTAGAGAATGTGAATTTGTTGCCTTTTTTAGTCGAGATTTTAAGTTATTTATTGCTAGGAACTGAACAACTATGTTGATTTAGCTGTCACTCAGAACATGACTGAAGGTTGCTTATTTGCAAGGGGAGCTTCAAGCAGGCACTCCAAGCAGGAAGCTGAGTTCATGAAATCGTAATATATTCATAATTAAACCCAGGAATTGCCTGTATCTCTGTGGATTGTTCACTTGTCCTAATGAGTATATTCTGTTCTGTCATTCAGGTGACTGAGCATGCTTTTCCTCCCATTGTGATACTTTGCTCTTGAAGCCTGAAGGGCCTTGTGAAGCCCTTGAAACAGCAGCTCTCATACTAACCAACAACCTTTGCATTTGGCAAAGGAACAAAATTTATGGGCTCTGAAGAGGATATAATCTTCATACAAATCGGTTGTGACTGCAGAATGGGGCACAGACAGGAAAGCAAGGGGGCTGGGGCACTTGGTACTGAAGAAAGGAAAGAGAATAAGAAAGAGGGAAGGCACTTACATATATTCAGGTCTCAACAAGTAGGGAAGGTAAGTTAAGCAAAGCATGCTCCCACATTTCCTGAAAAATTTGTAAAATTACAGTAGAGTGAGAAGATCCAACTGTTTGTGTTGAGACAAAAATAAGATTTAACACTGCATTATGCAGCAACTGTAGATGACCTTGCCAATAATGCTCATTTTTTTTTCTCTTGTGTGAGAGCAACTGTTTTTCCTCCAAGGAGAGAGATGTGGTTTTTTATCACTTAATCGTCATACTTTTTACCCTAAAACATTATAGTAAATATTTTCTACTAGTCAGTGAATAATAATATAGTATCTTCCTGCTTTTAAGAACATGTTTTTATAATCTGTTGCCATAGTATATTTCATATTGATGGGTATGTATAAGATAATATAGGAGAAATGCGGTGTCTTTTTCACATGTATTTAGAAAGAGATCCCTCCCCCAGATTGTTCAATTTGATTATTTCTCTCTACTACTGCACTCTGTGAGTATTCTTCATGGCAATAGTTATATGATTCAAACAGCATTTTTCTACAGTAGACTAAGGAATTGTAACCTGAAGTGTGCTTTGTGTTTATCCCTACTGGGACTGGGATTTTTTTTGGTTTATTTAACTCTTTAGTGTAGCAAATGTTATGACTCCAAAATGCTTTTGTTAAGAAGAAAATGTTGTATCTGCTTTTTGGTTTTGATTAAGCCAAACCATAAAATATGCTTAGGTTCATTGACTGGTGTCCCAGGAAGGTTGTTTAAAGAGAGAGAATGTTTTGCAGAAAATCTAGAAGTGATATTCCAGGACTCTAGTATCACTTCCTCTCCTTCTCACCGTCTTTTCCTCCAGCATTTATCCTGAGATAGTTTATTACAAAGTCTACTTTGTGAGTAATAGTGGTATACACGAGCACCTTTTTAAGATACAAGAAGTGCAACTGAGAAAAAACAAAAACAACAAACAAAACAAAACAAACAAAAAAAAACAGATTCCTCAAGGAAATCAGTAAAATTTACATCTGGTGTCTTAGCAAAATCTGGACAGAATATTTCTGTTCTGTAAAGTCACTAGCTTCAGCAGTCTCATACACGAGACATCAAAATACACAAATCCTTATAAACTGCAATTGAATGGCTTAGATTTTCAGAGGGTTTTATGGAGTACTAAAAGAAGTCAAATGTCTCCTAAAAACTTGATCCAACTTTCAGAGTTGGATCAACTTTTCAGGACTTAGCAATTTCCAGAGGTCTCTTCTATCCCAAATTATTTCATGAATCTACCTTCACCTTACACAGCCAGTGGTATTTATTTGAGGCCATTATGGGGTCAGTACAACATCAATTGTAATGACAAAGTTCTGTTACTGCCTACTGGTAGTACAGAGTGGTGCATGTACTCAACCTTGCCAACTCTGGAATTTAAATAACAGTTGTTTTCAAAGAACTGATTAAAACTTGCACAAAAAGAATCAGTTGGAGGCCTGTCCTATTTATCTGGTAGTGTATTTGAATGAAACCTTTTGCATCCGTGCTGGAATCAGTCTTGGATCACGTGTGTTGGAAGGAATTAGGGCTGGGAATTGGCGTGGGTTCTGTCCTCAACTGAAAGTAAAGCAGCTCAGTACACAAAATACTTTTATTTAAAATGTATGGAGATCTCTTTCTGTTTTCTGTTTGAATACTATTCTATATTGGCTGTTTCCCATGATATTTCTGAGCACAGTGGTGAAGATTTCCTCAGATGCAAGTTCTGCTTCCACTTCCACTTTGATGTCACCTCCTCTACAGTCCCAGTGTTTAACCTGTGTCTGTGTAGCCCATTTCTGTCTCCGTCTTCACTGCTATGGGAATCAGTTTTTTCACTCAAGCTTATCATGCAGGAATATGGCTTCACTGTGAGCCATTGGTAACTATCTGATCCATAGAAGTAGGGTTAATGTAAGAACTGTCATCTCTTCTCTCACGCCAAGAAATTTTTAGGTTTAGAGTCTCCTCTAAATAGCAGCCAACTTGTTTCCCACTTCTGTCATCCTCCTGGAGGCATTGTCATCCCCAAACCAAGCACCCTAATACAGTCAGATGAAGCTGTACTGTTACTTATTTTAAAAAAGTTGTCTGTTGTCCTCACTCTGCTGCACCCAAGATCCTGCACTGTGGCTACTTGAGTATACAAGAGCACCTTTTTAAGTTAAGAAGTGCAATTGGAAAAAAAATGCAGTAATTCTCAGGGAAGTCAGCTAGTGTATGGGTATGTACAGGTGTGCATACAGTGGGAATACTGCAGATGCCTCCAACTCCCGAGGCTGGGCAGCATCATCCTCTGGAATGCTAAGTGAGGCAGCATGCTGGCCCTGCACAGAACAGGGTGTTAATTCTTATACCTTTGACTCCAGATGGTCTCTAGCCCTCACAACTAATGCTAGCAGGTGTCAGTTTGACCAAACTAAGAAAAAAGATTTTATATACTTAAATTTTGTGTCCTTATCGTTCCTTGTTTGGAATTGCTTAAATGTTCCTTGTCAATAATCTTGTTCGTAAGAAGCTAGTTCTCGCTGTTTTTCAAAATTACATAGCTGGATTGATTTATGTTTCTTATTAGGATAATAATCCATCTGTTACAGGGTTAAGTCAATTCATAAAATTATAAATCTGGGAGACAAAAGGTCTCAGCTCTTTCCCACAGTAAGCATTTATTCATGTTTGAAATTTCTTGTTTACATTCGTACAGTCATTATTTGGTAGGGAAAAAAGTAGTGTGGGGGAGTAATACACTTGGTGTTAATAAGCCATTATATCTTTTTTCTTAAGCAGAGTAATACAGAGAGGTGTACTGTTCAGTGGCAGCAGAGTTCTTCATGTACACACCTTTGTGTTTGCATGCGTCTGTCGTCCCTGCTGAGTACAATAGTAAAGGCACTATGATCTTTAAAATGGATTATTTAATAATACAAGCATTTTTTTTTGGGGGGGGAGGTGTTGTCTTACAAGACCTGTTTATATGTTTATAACCTTTTGACATCACAGTGAAATTTCACGTGAAGACATATTAATGCACATTACAAGCATATGATTGCTTGTATCATTATGAAACTGATGAAAAATTATTTCATTGCAGTGGTTTTTATCTTAACTGATCAAAACATCTTCCAGTGATTTTTATAACAATATGTGATTGGAATAACAACTTCACATGTTGTAGAGTTCCGTGCTGCAGCCGAGAGGCATGTAAATACAAGCTGCTTATTTGCAAGAAGCTTCCAGATTTGCAATATGATTGCTATGGAAACCACACAATGAAAACCTTATAACCATCTGTGTGGTTTGGTAGATTTTGCTGCATAGCTGAGCTGTTTTTGTTTACTGTTATTACAGTGTTGAATAGGATATATTAACCCACATGCTGGGATTATCCAAGGTATAAACTAATGCTGTGCAGTGGCAATGTCAGTCTCAGAGATTAGAACACAGTAGAAAACCATTTAATAATGTCATTAAATCAGTATCTAGTATATGAAGATGGTTAAGGAGTGTGTTGGTAGAGGAAACTGCTAAGTTTATGCATATTTATTATGGAGATACCACATTCCAGTGTAGGAATGCAGTGCTTGAGCCAAGCTCTAATCCATTTTATATGCAAGTGGTCTGATTTTTTTTTCCTTTTAAGAAAGAAATTGGAAGAAAAATCTATTGATTCATGTCAAAAACTCAGCTAGTGTAGTATTCATTGTTCTCTTTTTAAATCATGTGGATGATAGAATCACCTACGATTGGCTGTTTATTTTTCTGTTCTTTCTTCAGACTGCAAAATAAATAATTTATTTTGAACATCTTTCAGGGACTAATTAAAAAAACAACAACTTAATAAATATAATGAGTTTCTTGTTGCATTGTCACTACAAGAATTTTGGAGTTGGTTGCCATTAGGGTCTCTGAGTATGGAACATAACTTGTGCCTTAAGGACCGGATGTTTGGTCTTTGGATCTACATGCAGCTCTGGAAAAGTTCTAGTTTGATTGATGTTGATTACTCTCATTTTGACATAATGAGAAGGTAGAAAAGATTATTTTCTTACTGCAGTGGCAGTGATGGTGTGAAGAAGAGAAACTCTGTGCCAGATAATTTTAAAGGTCTGCTTGATTTCTTTTATGTGGTATCTTAATAATACTGCAAGACTTCTGCTGTGTTCTTTAAATTCTGCTTCTTTTGACTGTATTCCATGTTGCAAGATAAACTTCAGTATGCCGGATCTGACCACAGCTGTAAGTCCCTGGGTAACTGAGACTGCTGTACTTAAAGGACATCTCCTGCATGTAGTCGTTACATCAGGACATAATACCAAAAAACGCTAGTAAGAACTGTAGGTTCTTTTTTTTGCCACTGTAACCCAAACTTACTGCATCTACTGCGCTGTGAGTATGATTACATTAGCAAGTAGTGTTGACCATTTGCAGCCAATTTGTAAAGCGCAGGTTTGTGTTGAGGACCTGATGTCTGCTCTTGCATGTTTCAGAAAAGTTTTCCTATGGAGTCATTTTAGTCTGGCTCATAGACTGAATGCCCATTAGCAGTTGGACTGTGTTCAGTGCGGTTCTGGAGTGCCTCTTCCAGTCTAGTTGCACTTGAAGGGTATCTAGCTTTTCCTCTCTGTGACAACTCTGTAGGGTGAAGCAAAGTGTTTTAAGTGGGGATGGTTGGGATCCAAACTGGTATGCTAAAGTGGACAGCCTTTGTTTGAATTTGGGACCTTTTTAGTTTTCAAAGAAATTTGGTTCAGACATTTTCTCGTCTTCAAATATAGTTATGGTGAACTCTTGCTTCCCTGTAATTAAGCATGTTTTTTCAGGAAGAGGAATGCATATGTACTGTTTGCGTTAAACCACAGTGCAATTTATATATATGCAACTGTATATAATGAAAAATGTTTTCAAACCTCTTCTGCTGTCTTTTCTTCAGTTGAATTGACCTCTACGTAAGCCATTTCTCAGTTTAAGTTGGTCTGATGACCATGACAGTGATAGAGTTAAAATCCACTATACATTCAACACAGAAATTGATATGGGTCTAAAAATTTGTTAATGTGTAAGATCAGCATTTATTTTAATAAATATAAGATACTGTGTTGGGTGAAACTGTGGGAAAACGGAGAATCCTAGACAATGTGACTGGCAATGGGATCATAATACCTGTGAGTGGTGTAGTTGTGGTATGGAAGCCATAGAATGACAGTGCCTCCTAGTGCTCTGGACAGTACATAGGGATGTATTTGTGCCATTTATACTCCAGTTCTAAGTGCTTAAAACAAACAAATGAGTGTACTTGGAAACACGCCACAAGTGGTATGCCAAGTGGGGGAATACATTTAAATGCAGTAAACAGTTTGGAGTGTTTTGTGTTGTACTGCAGCTTCAGATTATCCCACTTTTATTGTGTGTTTTTGTGTGTTTTTATTTTCTCCAGATGGCAAAAACTCTGTGTCTTAGTAGGGCAGAAGTTCAAAGCTCTTTGTACAGTGAATCTCATGATGTAACTGTAATATTTGTACGACTGCGTATATAGGTTAGCAAACAATTATGCATACTTATTTCAACAGGTCTATTCTTGTGCTTTAAACATCTGCTTTAATGTTTGCAGGAACAGTCTTGCGGGTAGATTAAATTTTTACAAGGCTAACAATCCTTTGAACTGTTGATATAAAATTCACTCTTTGTCAAAGTAGATAGGCAAATTACATAAAAGTAGCACAATAAGGAACATTTTAAAAGCTGTGAGTTCTTTACCTCTTGTCTATCATTAATAAACTATCAAAATAAGTTCCTGAAACACGTGCCTTAAAAAGAAGCATGAATATCAGTATGAGATGTGATGAGTAGCAACACCTGCTAATTCAAATATATTAAAAGTCCAATTGTCATTTGCGAAGTGGATTTATCAATATACTATTTCTTTATTCAGCGCAGCATCTTTGTCAGTTGTAGTTTACTATAAAGGCCAAGGTAAATATGTTTCTACTTTCTTATGACCCTAAAGAAAGAATACAACTGAAAAAGAGCTCAGTTTGCTTGCTTTTTTGCCTCAACAAATTGTTGACTGACTTGTGCAGAGCGGATCTTGTGTCCCTGTGCTGACTGGAGTGTGAATTCACTTGTGTGAGGGTGTGGGGATGAGAGAATTCCCCATTTGTATGGGATGAGGAGTATGGAGCACATCTTACGAAATTGCCTGTGGGGATTTTGGAGTGTTCCAAGCCTGCTAGCCAGAAAGCATGCTTTAGAGCTGATCGCTGCCAGGCTTCCTCTTTTCTTCTAAACTTGCGCTACGTTATTTGATACGGTCTGGTTTGCCTAAAACCATGTTCAGCCTCAGTCAGCAGGAGCACTGAATGTGTGGCATCTGTGGTGGCTGTGTTCCCATCACACAGGTGACTAGCTTGTGTGCATCTCAGTGATGGTGCTGAAGATAAGATACCCTCTTCCTTCTTTGCATACGCCTGCGTAGAACTTCTGAATTCTTGTATGGGCTTCGTACGTTTTTACTCCTGAGTCTGCTTTTCTTTATCCTGGCAAGAAATGTACATAGCAGAAGAGGACCCTCGTTCTAATTGTTTTGGAATGACTGAACAACAGCAGAACTGCAGCTCTATATTACCATATTCAGAGCAGAGTGCAAAGGGAAACAGATGTTCACAACTGAGATTTCGAAAGAAAGCTTTTGGAGTGTTTGGGTGGGTGGGGAAAACCACAGAAATAACAACGCTCCAACTTCTGTACAAATGCAAAATAGTAAACAGGGCTTATGATCTGGAAATGTGTAGAGTGTGGCTTTCAGACTGATGTGGGCTGTAATTCCTGTCAGCTGAGGTATCCCTTCAGAATTTCATTTGCAGTTATGTGTTTTGCAGAAGAAAGTGCTCCTCCAAAGGCTGAAGTGCCAAGAAAATGGAGCCAGGAGAAAGTTACCACTGTTTCAGGTAATTAAAATCTTTCTTCTCTATTTTGCATATGTACTTTCTTTTTACCTTCATTTTTTCTCTCTTCCCTTTGCTGTTTTAAAATAATGTTTTTGTAGCTCTCTAAGGCTGTCTTTTTCACCTGGGTATTTGATGGCAGCAAAACTGCTTAGCACCACTTAGGATGCATGAAAACCACTTGAGAAGGATTTATAAAGTAAGCCAATTTATACAAGGTATTCCTTCCTGAATTACTTTGTAATGACTCAATTAGCTTTCATTTCTGCACAAAGGAGATTTAGTTGCATAAATTAGCTTATCATCATTGAGGAAGTGTCACTGCTAAAGGACAGTTTATAGATACAACATGCAGTTGCTGTCAAACCTATAAGAATGTAATATAGACATCTGTGTATACTTTGTGCTTGAGCAGAACAGACTTCTGCCATTCAGAGACTAACAGGGGACAACAAGTTGCCCAAGGGACTGGCAATGTAGACGTCTCTGAAAAGGTCAACTTGACACAGGCTCTGACAATCGACCCAAAGCTCTGTCTTCTTTGATAAAAATCAGATAAACTTAAGACCACTAATTGATCTGCAGCCTGTTTAAATGTTGGCCATGCATATCTTCATTGCATATGATTACCACAGAAAGCAAATGAATTGGCTAAGAAATGCCAGAGTCCAGTGACAGCAGCATAAAAATTGGAAAAGGACACAAATGCCCAGAAAGGCTGTGAAGGATATTCGCTCAGCTTTAGCTTGGCAAACTGCCCCTGTGCTAATTATCTCTGAGACTGGAAAAATAACTGCACACACCATGTCCAGTCACATGACCAGACAACTTTTCTTGACAGAAATGTATTTCCAGTTATGCTTAAAAACAAAATATATATGTGCTTCAAGGGCACAGACCTTTAGATAAACTAGTGGTGATTTGACACAGCAAGCAGGGAAGACTTGCTTCTTATCAGACCTTACACCTTTTTGAGATCTGCTGCATTGTAACCGTGACCTGCATTGACATGCAATCTGGCTCACCTTCCCCCATCGTACATAATACACATCATTCTTTCAGGGCTGTCAAGGAAAGGGTGGGCAAAAAGAGTTCCTTTAGGAAGTAGCTCTGCAGTGTTCTTCCTGTTGCAACATGTGGAGAGGAAACAGAGGCCTGATTTCCTGACCTGTACAGGAAAGCAGGAACAGGTTGCTGCAAAGAGTTTTGGGTTGCTTTTCTTGGAAAGGAAACAAGAGCCAAGTCATCAAATGCTGTTAGCATTGTGCTTTGCTAAAAACATGTGTAAGACAGCATGACTCATTACAGCCTTAGCATTTAATACTCATTTAGACATTACCGTAATTATAAGAGTGTGTTGTCATAATCGAGCATGGGGTCAATCCAATTACAAAGCTGACAGCATTTTTTCACTAATATATTATCTTGAAGTTTTAAATGATCATAGTTTTAAGGAATCCAAACCTTTGCACCTTCATTTCTGAAAAGTTTCAACTGCCATGAGAATAGCTTTGTCTGTCTTGCTAGCGTTTGTAGTAATTTCCTGGACAATAACTCTTCTCCCCCACTATCAAATTAATTTCAAGCAATAATTTTACTGATCTTAAAACAGTTAACACTGAAAATTTGTTAGACTTTTAGGGCTGAGCTGACATAAGTATCTGTGATTGGCGTCGCATCATAAATATCTAATCTGATTTAAGAATATTTCATGTTTTTCCATACAAACAGTACATACATTCACAGAAAATATTTTGCAAATTGTGAGCTCAGCCTAATAAGTACAAAACACCTTTCTTATTTTTTAATCTTTTCTTGTCCTAACCCATCTCTACTTCAAATAATGTTCAGACTTGAGTTCTTTTAACCTTTCAGTCTTGATTGTTGACTGTTGCTGCTGGATAGCTTTTACATTAATTACTAGTGGCGTAATTATTTAAAAATACCAAAGCATGTAAGAGTTTCAGTTATATAATAGGACTTACCATGTCTTTTTTGCTACTGCTACCTATCCATTGAGGCTGACTATTTCAGTCAACATCATGTTCTGTGCTGTTTTAGGGTAAATGCCTATGTAACCAAGGAACAACAGAAGAAAGGAAATTAGAAAGATTATACTGAACAGATTGGGATAGACTGGTGGTCAAGTCCAAATAAATACTCTACCAATTATTTAGCCCTTATTTTATATTTTTTTTCTAGTATATGGGATAAGGGCAAATAAGTAGATAGAGGCACTCTGTGCAGTTTAGGACACAGTTTAGGACATCATCAGAACAAACAATTTTGTTCATTAACAGGGTATGTCTCGTCTTAGCATTGAGATCAACACTGAGTTTGTGTTGAATAGTCTAAGTCGCTTGTATAAGACAAGAGTCATTTTGGTAGCATTAATTTTAAACTTTACCTGTCTCTCCATCTCTAAGCTTTCAGTATGGTAAATGTTAAGAACATCAATTGCAAAAAAGAACACAGTAATACGCAATAATTTTCCAGTTCACCTCTTTCAAATGTTAAATAGCATAAAATAGCCCAGACCATGACTAGTAACTGTTGAATATAATACTATAAACTTTTTGAAGAATCTGATCAAAAGTCAAGGAATGTGAGTAAGAACTGCAAGCTGCTTAATGATCACATTAATACATTGGGCGCTGAACCACAGGAGTGAAATGAAAATGTACCTGTGTGTTCCTTCATTCACAAGGAAGCTGCAAGCAGGTAGTGTGGAACTGGTAGCTATAAGTCACTACCATAGCACAGTTTGTTAATTTGGATACCATCACTGTTAAAATGAAAGATCAATGAAAGTCAGGCACAGCTGTATTCATTCTAATTTTTCAGTAGTGCATTTCCATGCTTAGGTTGTAATTCCAGATTTTGTTTTGGTCAGTGTAGTTTTTCTGCCAAGTTTGTGCTCAGAAATGGCAAGTGCCAAAATTGGCACGAGGGAGGGGGCAGGAAAGGGACAGCCTGCCGTTAAATTGGCTTAGGCTGCAGTGGGACAGCACACTTGAAACCTCATAAAATATGGACTCTTAATCTGTTTTTCCATTTTTTTTCTTCTGTCTATTGTGGCTGTTAGAATGTTCTTACACATTTGTTTTTCCTTGAGTAATCCATTGGCATTCTTAAGTTTTAACCATTTTACAACATTTGAAGTCTGTGCTTGAGAGATATACTTATCAGATTTTTACCTGAACTGTTCACCTTTCTTTCTTCAAGCCTGCATTGTTAGATGCCACTATTTTTCAGTCAAATAAGCAGTCTGAGCCTACCATCAGGAAGGCTGGCAGCCACTGCTGTTTGATCTGTCAAATAAACTCTGAAGTGTTTTCATCGGGATATTGGACAAAAGTGTCTGTTGTTTCTATTACTGTTACTGGAAAAACAGAGATGGCAGAAGAAAACCCTGAGGAATTCTTTGTAGAAGAGTTTTGGAAACTGTTGGATAGTTGTTCATCCAGATAACTGTCCAGGAATGAAAGAACTATTTCCTGGAGAAACAACCTATCCAAGATCCCGCTCAGCCATTTCTTGTGGTTGCTAATACGAAAAGCAATGGGTAGGTAAAAACAAACTGCCTTGTACCATCTACTCCACGTTTTAAAAATAATTCTGTTTTGTCATATCTTGTTCATATTTGTGGTCTACGTGACCATGCCTTCCAAATACAACAGATTTTTGTTTAGCAATTATGCCATGATGTTTTTTTTAAGGCACAAAACGTTTCACAGTGCATGCGAATAAAGTATGATTGTGACAAAGTAATTCCAACAAATCAATGCCTTTTGCATTTGAACTCTAATTGGCATGTAAGTTCTTCATGGTAAATCTACCAGCTGTTTTCATGTAGCTCATTTGTTTATGAAGGTCCACACAATTTCATTACTATATATGTACCAAATTTCTTCAGATAGGTCCCCGAGTTTTATTTAACCAGTTCTTCAGATGCAATCAAATTAAATTTGGCAGGGTCATCTCTGACCAAAAGAATGGCTGAAGCAAGAAAGAATGGGCTTGTGTTTTACAGAGTTTTTTGCAGCTTTTTTGTTGTTGTTGTTGTACCTCTGTGTTTGTGAAGCACTGTGAATCATTTTATGAAGTGTTTTGTCCTTTAGATGTGTAGACTTTGAAGTTGTATTTACGCTTGGTGTTCATGTCTGTGTAGTTGCTTAGAGAATTTAGAGGAACTTGTGCTGATGGGTATTAGAAGGGATTTCCACTTTGGAATTAACACTTGTTTGAAGACCAGCATAGCTGATCACAAACGCACACTGGCACTTCTTTCCCCACCCTTCCACCCCTTTTATTCCCCTTTCTGTTCCCGTGGTATATACCAGTTGCTCCAAGAAATGTTTTTCAGAGAAACGTGACTTTTGATATGAGCAACTCCTGGTCTTAATTTCATTTCACTTCGAACTAACCAAGCCGTGGTTAGTCTTTGGACAACATTTTCAGTGTAGCAATAAGCTTATTTAAAAATGCATCTTTTCCAGTGTTGCCATGTTATCAGTTGAGTCGCTTTCCCACTTCATGGCTTAATGAAATGCTCATGATGAGCATGTAGGGAGAGATGTATGTCGCTCAATGTGGGTTCTCTTCTGTTGCTGATGTTCCCTGTGCAACTCCCATTAGTGTTACTAGGAGTTACTTCAGGCATGTAAAACGCGAGAAGAGACCTCAGAGTGATAAATATCAATGTGAAAAATCATGACTCATTTTAGTGCAACTCTGAAGAAGTGAAAGTACTGATTAACGTATTTAAAACCCAAATCAATAAGACTATTGCTGAAAGATTTGAAAGGCTGGAATATACTGAAGTAGCTCTTCAGTTTTTTCTCATATGGGCTTATATTATCTTGTATGAGATAGAGCTGGGAACTGTGATCAATGCTGAACCAAAAGGCTGAGGAGATACTCTGATTTAATATTTATTACAAATTGATTTGCTGCTAACCAGTGTTACCATTTTTAAGTGTCTAATACTAAAGTGGTGAATAATGAGATGACAAATAAGAAGGGCCAAAATTTGGAGGTCCAACATTTCATATAATTCTGTCTTTCTCTTGATTTTATTCTGTCTACACATTTTTACAGTAACAAAATCTCTTATTTCTGAATAGTCAGTAGTCTTTACTCTATGTATAAATTGCTACTTTTGGTGTGATGACAGAAGAATTTGTGCACTGATAGTCAGAACGCCCTCTAGTGCTATATAGTAAATGGTAGATACTAATCACCAGTTTATGGAAAATTAAATGGTGGCTAACTTGCACAGTGGCTCTAAAGGCAAGGTTGTGAATGTTTAGCCATCAAAACAAGATAGCACATAACACAGACTGAAATGGATAAATTGGAAACAAGCTCTTCTGGCTCATCTAGAGAGTATTAAAATTAAAATCAAAGTATTTGTCAAAATGGGGAAAAATACAAGTTGAATACTACTTTATATAGCGTGACACTTCATCTCACTTGTTACTTGCTATTTTTCAGGATTTTTTCAGTAATAAAGTGAACCAATCATGATTAAATTGTAAACTATAAATAATGGTGTAGAATGCTAACGACATGCAAATGTAACTGGTATATGTTGGAATAACCAGCAAGCCTGCTGTTCCAGGGTCATATAACAAAACTAAGATGACAGCCTTGATCCAGCCAGTTCAGTGATATTTATGTTATCAGAATTAGAAGATAGCTTCCCAGTGATGTAAATTATTAGTACATATACATTCTGTCTGGTTAGTGTATACATAATGTAACTGGTCATCTTAGTGGTATTGCTTACATTCTTCTTGCATTAACTCATCACACTCGATTCTCATGGAATTAAAAACAGGAAATAGTTTGCAGTGTAACAGAAGCTCCCAGTGTATTTAACCATGTGTAAGTGCTGTGTTTCAGTAGACGCACTCTGTATTGTAAGTGTATGACAAAGCATTTATTACTGTGTTATTGCCATATTACAGAGCAAAGAGTGCTAAATAATCAATCAGTTAATGGTCTGTATGGCAGCTTGAACACAGCACATCCATTGTGCTTATGCTGTTAGAAGGATGAGTTTATGGCTGGAGTGTAGTTGCATGTTTAGCCAGAGCTTAATGTCCTAAACTGGAGCTGACACAAATATTTTTAAAATGCAGCTTCAGCAACAGTTTCAAAGTTCTCCAATATTTCAGAAGGAACAATCCAAGATTATCTAAAAGGTTCTCAGAGAAGTTATTTAGTTTAGTTGGAACAGAAGAGGGAGGGGAAGCATATCACAAAATACTTACTTTGGCTTCCTTTCACAGATTGTTATTAATTATACTCTAGCATTTTTATCAGTTTCAAGTTGAGATACAACCCTGGCTTGCTGGAAATACATTAGTAGAGGAAAACTAGCTGTTTTAAGTTGCAGCTGTAAAATGCTTTGAAAACCTGCAGCTACATGTCTTCAGTGATACAACTGTTGCCAGTGAAGGGCTCACCTATTAAACTTGTTTTCCACTTGCATTTGTGGTATGAAGGAGCTGTTTCTACCGAGAGGATTAAGAAATGTGCACTAATTAATTGCTTTGTAGTACCTTAAGGTTTAAAGAGCAATGTTAGTCCCTCAATTTTTATCTTTTGTAATTGGATATAATTTTCTTTGCAGATGGCAAAAATACCGATTATGCCAATTTCTACCAAGGTTTGTGGGACTGCACCGGAGATGTACCTGACGAGTTGTCATTTAAACGTGGTGATGTTATCTACATTCTCAGCAAGGTACAGCATGCTACTGAGGCTAAAGAGTTGTAAAAAGAGAGAAGCACAGAAGGGCACATTCCCACAGTCCTATGGGGGGAAATTGGCACTCCCTTTCAGATCCTTTGTTTGCAATCAGATATTCACTGCAATTAATTATTTTGTCAAATGAACTATAATCACATTTAAAACATAGCCATGTAACAGGAATTAACTTAAAAGCATGTTTATTTACTTGTTAAATCTTGGCTACCATTTGTTAACTAATTTAACAGGAGACAATGTGCTTTCTGCTTGTAAAAGTTAACCTTGTAGAATTTTAAATTATCTTGCATGTTATGTTTTTGGTTTCCTGTTCTATATTTCTGACTGTGCTGATTCTGACTTTTTGGGCAACTTGCTAGAGGTTTTTTTTTTTTTTTTTTTTTTTTTTTCTGAACTGTGTTTTCATCTTTGTATGTGTATTGCAGTTGTTCTGACAGCTCAGATTCCAAATTTGTTTGCTCTGACAGATTTGGGCAATTTTTAATTTACTACTTTCCTGTTTGCAAAGCAAATGATGAATATAATTCCTCTCATCTGAGGTGATGATAAGCAGTACAAGCATGAAATTTAATTTTACTTTAATGTTTCTGATTTTTGTTATTTTTCCCTTAAAAACAAACAAAAAATCTCTCATAAACTATGTATCTCATGGTCCATTGAAGTGTTCTTCTGAACAATTAATCAAAGGAAATTTCTCTTTTCCCCACATATTAGAAAAAAGTTGATCTTTTTTAGTTTTCACTTAAAAAGCACCTTTTAATACATATCTCAGATGTAATTGCCATGCAGTATAATTTATGCTAAAGATGTTGTAATACACATGTAGCTGCATGAAAGCTAAAGCCATCTGTTTGTGTTAGTTTCAAACTCTTCAGTTTTGTCACAGTTGCTTTAAATCTTCTGTGATACCTTTAGATGCAGTGTTTTAGGGATAATAAACGTACAGCTTCTGTTTAAATAAATTTAAGATTTATAGGTAGAAAGATAGTCCCATATAAAAATATAGAAGATATATTACTAATGTAATGTGAACATGTATGTCTTTTGAAGCATTTCATTGTCACTTAAACTAATAACTGAATTACATCACTAAAGGCAGTCTTCAGTTGGGCAGGCTTTCATACAGTTATACAGCACTAAAGAATGGTACTAATTATTTAGTCGTCCCCCCCCCCCCCCCAAAAAAAAAAAAAAAAAAAGGAAAAAAAGCCCACAAGCAGATTGCACTGCACGTTTGCCTTCTGAGAATTGTACTTTCTGGTACGTTACAGGGACTAATAAAATCTTAATCTTCAACTTGTAGGTGAAAAACTCATTTGCTTTCCCTCAAACAGTGAGGAATTTAATTTAAAAAATGGAGCAGAATAGAAAAACAGCAGCTTAAGGTGTCATCTGTATATCAACTGTCTTGTGACCATACCTTGATTAATATGTAATCAGTCCTTGAAACAGGCCTGCTGCAGCTCCAGATATATAGAGCCTTTCTGTTTGGGAATGATTTTTACTCCAAAATAGAGCCCAGAAAATTCAGCCCTGTTTCACTTAAAGATTGTTGCAGCTTTTTCAGAAGAATAAGTGTTGGCCGCTACTGTCAGCTCTGAATTTAGGGTCCTTGGAGGGGAAAGTGCCAGGGAATTATCCATCTTAACCTTCCACTTGGTTCAGTTTCAAGGACTGATCATTTACAGGCTCTTTGTCTGGTAAGTGAAAATACAACCAAAGGAAAAGTGAGCCTAACCATCCTGAAGTGGGTCAAGACTTTTCGTCAAGAAATATTTCTTAATCCACTACTTTAGTACTTGGATTTTGTGGCAGTTGGCAGGAATCCTCAGCAATTTTTTTATTTTTTCACACCATCTAGTGGTTGAAAATGAGAGATGCAGGTACTGACAGGAGGTGATGTGTATAGATCCAAAATGGTGTCATAAATTCAGCTTCAGCTTGAACCCAGCTATGGCTTTATTGCCTTTCTATCATATGTCAGCTAGGTGTGAACATTACTCTTGAAGAAATCTCATTTTGCTTATGAGGAAGTAAGTATGGGTATAGTAGTATTGTAGTAGGAAGGGTGAGGCTTTAACAAACTGTTGAGCATATTTGTGCAACACGTAATAGTTCTCCGTTTTACAGTGAAATAAAAATGGTATAGCTTGTTCTAATGAGTGTGATAAAATAGATTTTTATCTTCCAGCAGTAGTTATGCCAAAGCGATGTATTTTACTGCTTTTTAACTGTTTTTTTCACATGCTTTTAGAGAAATTAGAGGAAAGTGACTATGTTGTTTCCAAGAAATGAGATCATTAGTACAACTGAAGTAATTATGAACCAGTTTTGAAAACATGGGCATTGATATAATTTAAATAAAGCAAGAGGAGCAATACGTTACATGTAACTTGTAACTTAGGTGAACGTAGAAGCAAGGTTTGTTTGGCAACATTTATTTACTAAAATAGCTAAACATTATGCAAAGGCAAATACTTCATAATTTACTTTAAATTGAGCATCAAAAGTCAGTGTTAATGCAATGAGCATGCTTATACACTGGTAATACAAATACCTATGCATGACTAGAGTTATTACTGTACCAAAGTGAGTTTTCCTTGTTCAGAAGATGCGTTTAAAAACTATTTTAGCTGTTATCTAAACATTTGTCTATTGTGGCTTTCCCATGGCAGCTGTCCAACGGGCTCTTTATTAAAAAACAATATATTTTTTATCTTTTTTTGTTGCCTTTGAGAGTTTCCTTCAAATGTTGAGCCCTTAATTTGAGAAGAAACAAGAGAACTGTTGCAGTAGTATATAGTAGCTTAAAACAAACAAAAATCCTCTAACTTTTCAAATAAATAGATCAAAGTATCTGTACATTTATCATTTGAATTTATTCCCGAATATTCAAGTGGCTTTTATAACTTACACTATGAATCATGAACTTTCAGAAATTTATACACCCCCCTTTCACTATGCAGTAGAAATCATTTTATAGCTCTACTCATTGAGGGACTCATTAATAGGGTTTCTTAGTTAATATTGACTATTAGAAGTGCAATACTTGGGCAGCCTGTTTTCTAAAATGATGGTTGCTCTTAATTCCTACTCATTTATGGTCTTGCCTTTGCTTTCAAACCCACATGACAAATGGGAATACAATCCATGATGTAACAATTCTTTTTATAAATCTTCCATAGCTCTTATTCAGGAAATCAATTTCCAGTAACAAAGCCATGTGAGTGTTGGTGGCCATATTTTTTAACGTTTGGTGTGCACAATTTACCTAAGTGCAGCAGTTGCAGTATTTATTTGTTTTATGTGCATATTTCATGTTGGGAAACCCCATAGTTTCATGAGCCAGATGCAAATACTAATGGAAATTTATTTAGACATTAGCAGGCACCCGCTTAGCAGAATTACTGACATTTCTTAACTTTTAACCTAATTTAATTCCCACCACATTTATATTTGCAGTAAAGCGACAAATAATACTTGAAAATCAGAAATTGTATCTCAAACTGGAATACTCCTTCACTGTTATTATTTGAGTATGTGCTAATGTGATATAATGCTACTCACTCTGGTATTTATGATTCATGGAAATCTCATTTATGACTTGACTTTCATGGAAAATTCTAGAGCAAAAGTTTGAGTATGAACTTGGCATCTAGATTACCCTTTATTCAGTGGTTGTATACTTCCAATGTGGGAGATTTTTGTTCTTTCAACACAACAAATGTCTGTTGAAATGCTCAAGCCATACATACAAAACCTTTATTTTTTGCTTAGTGAAAAGACAAAGAAATCTCAGAAATATAGCTCGGATTACCGCTTATGAAATAGAGTACAGCTTAACAGTGCAGCTGTTTCATAGTGAGTGTGAACATTTTGTACATTATGTGCATAATCATCATAAAGTATTTTTATTCAGTATTTTTTCCCCAGAAAAGATGTCAAAGGCATACTAAAATCCCACGTGTTTTTTGTCAGGCCATTGTCTGACTGTTCATATGCAGAGGTGTATTTAATGATAATTTTGCTTTTCATGATCATACTGCCTACATCTATGTTAGCAAACAGGGTGTACCAACAGGAGCAGATTCGCAGAGTTAAACACTTTGTGCTGAGGCCCCCGTGTCCACACCGTACATCCCAAAAGGATGTACAGTTTTTGTCAGGATAGGTCTGGTCTGGTTTTGTGGAATGAGTCTAGCTTAGTGGTTGGAGCACATGAAAGTGCATCTTCTGGTTTAGTTCATCTGCAAGAAATTCAGTTTGTGTGCTCTGAGACTGCTTTGCAAAGTGAGCCAAGGTGGGGAGTACTGGGAAATCTGCCTCAGTGGGACACTTCTGATGAAAACTAAGATGCAAATGTGGATGCACTTACTGAGATGTAAATTTCCTTCTGCCTTTTTCTGGTGTATCCTGACAGAAAAATAGACTAGATACATGACTAAGAGAAGAGTGAAGGCCTTTTGGTGGGAGGTTAGTTAAGACAGACTAAAGCAAAGTGACTCTCACTCTGTTGGTTTGCATACCAATAATATGTAAACATTTACCTACGTGATTAAAAAATATGTTGGTGTCATGTCATGGGAGAGAAAATAAAATGGCCTTTCTATCAGTGCCAGTTTTGGTTCACAAGTCAGTCAGCTTATTCTGATCAAAAGCTTTCAAATTGGTGTCTATTTTGTCTCATGACATTGTAGGAAATAAAACCTAATAACACTACCATACAGTAAATCTGAGGCTTATATTCTTAAAGATGACTATTTTATTGCTGTCTTAAAACAACTCTACCTGTGAAGAAGTCTCATTCAGTTATCTAAAACATTTGTCATTTTCTGCTTTTTAGCGAAAATGCTGTTCTGTGCCAAAAATACTCCCTTGTTGATAGTGTATCATTCAGCAATTACACCAAAGGAAGTTCTAAAATTTTTTAGCTGGCTTCTATCTTCTGGATGAATTAGAGGTGTTTTAAAATATTATCTTGCCAAAATTGCCCCCTAGGATATTCTTTGAAAAAAATATTCTCCTTATTTCCCACACTTCTTTAGATCAATAGGAGAGGCTACTTAATTTAACCCCAAACAAGGCAATAAATACATTTTGCTTTTCAGTTTTAAGGCTTGCAGATCTTCAGTCTGTAAGTTAATATTACTTACAATGCCATGGGAGAGGGTGGGAGAAAAATCTTGAGTTCACATGCTTCAGCTGCGTGTTTTTTGAATACAAGTCCATTGTTTTCTTCTAGGCATCGAAACACAATGATGATTTTCAGCAACCCCCCCTTTTTTTTTTAACAAGAAAAAACCCAAACAAACAACAACAACATACCATATGTATTGAACAATAGGGACTAATTGTACAAGGACCAGATCTTCTCAACTTTTCCTGAAGTCAGTAGAAGTTAATATGGTGCAAAGCATCTGGGGGTCCTCATTTACTCAGAGGGTCTGTTTCTAAAGGTAAGAAGAGAGACTGCTACGTAAATCCTCGTGCATATCAAAAATCTCTCTTCTTTCATATCAAAATCCTCTCCTCTAGAGTTAAAAAAAAAAAAATAAATCCAAAACTTAAAAAAGAATAAATCTTGGGTTTAAAAGTTATCCATGAAAATCAGGTAGTGTATTTCTACCTACTGTACTTTCTGCAAATGCAAAAACTTTTAAGGCCAGTATCTCATGGAGACATAGGTGCATACATATCAGAGCAGTGAAATTGGTGGAATGGGATAAGAAGCATCTGCTCGCAGGGTGTTCAGCTGAGAGCCTCTGAGGAGCCTGTAAACCCTGATGGGATTTTTTTTTCTAATGTTGCTGTACAGAGGGTGTATTGCCAGCATGTTAAGTCATAACCTGTTCCTTGTTGCCTCGTGAAATTACTTCGGTTAATAAATTTCTGCTGGAACAAGACAAAACACAAACACGCCACTCTCTTACAGACCGTGAAAACGTAGAAGTGGCTTAGAAAGCATTCGGTTGTCTGTGAGGGTGGTTGTTCTATATTATTTGGCATAATATATTCCACTACGGTGGTGTTTGTATTCCAGGGGTTGTGTTGGCCTTTTCCTCCCCCTCCCCTGCCCAACATTGCCTGCTATGGCAAATGTGCTTGGAGTCACGTGCCGGAGTTGTGGCCACACACTTGTGCATTCTCCTCATTGCAGGGTGGCTGGATTTGGCCCAGCCCCCTCTCCTATCCCTCTGTTTGCCTTGGAGCAATTCATTTTGCAGTTATTGAATTTCTTCAGAGAGTTATTTTCATATAGCGAGCATCACAGCACCTCTGGATCTTGATAGCCTTTCTACATAAGGAGAAAGAAGCTTTGTGTTAGTAATTACCTAACATTGTCAGGAGCTGACTGCAGGCCTCTTTCTAGTGATAACAGAATAACCACATAATGTAGCTTTATAGCACATGATTAATAGAAAATAATTACACATCCTACAAAGGGATGCAATATTTCTTATAAATTGACTACAATGGTTTCCTGTAGATTAAAGGACTCTTCATTATTTTATCAGTCCTTCTGAAGTATAGTCGCTTGTCTATGTTAGCAGTGATGTTAAGAGCTGCATGCGGTGAGGGATATCAGATGGTAGACCCAGAGGTACCTGAGATCTTAAGCTGATGCTTGCAAAAGCTCCTAAGAATTAAAATAAAACTCCTAACTGACTTCAGATTCTTCTGCATTTTAATCATTATTTCCTGCAAATGTGGGCTTTAGATTTTATTCTACATATCTCGAGCAGTGGTAATAGACATACAGACCTCACACCAACAGTAAATTAATTATATTGTAATGAAGGAGTTTATCATCGATACCATTGATAGAAACAATATATCAGTTTGGATTTTATATGGGACTGCAAGAAAAGGAGTGGGGGACTGCTCTGTCTGACTAGGAAGCGCTCTTTCATGGTACTGAAGACAGAAAGGAGTGGCTAGGAGTTTAGAGAAAAACGTCTGTGCTTTAATTAGTTTAAAAGGGACTGCTATGCAATTATTCCAAAACCTGAGATTAAGGTTTTATATTCTTTGTAACCAGGTATCTGTATTATCTTTTTGTTCAGACTTCTATAGACTGCAGATGGTTTAATTGGGATTCATGTTGCTCTTGAGGCCCATTCAAAGAATAGTAATGATAGAGTAAAAGCTTCTGTGTTGGAATATTGTCTGTATAGTATAATGGTTGCACTGAATCCTTAAATTAGTTTACTAGTCTGTTACATCAACATTCATTTCATCTTCTCACTTAGCTTTGTGCCAGAGCAGTAAGTGGTGTATTAGTAAGTAGCAAAAAACCAAAGTTTTCAAAACAGTGACACGCTCTTAATTTTAATTTGAGGTATCTGAATTGTTTCTTTAAAAACAATTATTTCTAAGTTCATGTAGTGTTGCTAAGTGGAACATTTTCAATGGATAATATAGTCCACAGGCTCTTTCTGTGCCATTTGTCATATGCAATTTAATGACCACTTAACTAAGCGACTTCCCTCATTTCATGTATTGTTTGTTTTTTTGGCTGATGTCTAGCAAAACTTGCTTAATCACTTTTGTCAGGCTCTTCATGACTTCCATGTAACAGCTTAAAATCTTTTGTTTCTTTCTCCTGGAGAGATTTATTGCCAAGATTCCAGGAGTATACGTGAGCGCTGCTCCTTTCAGCAGTTTCCCACTTTAGTCTCGAAATACAGTTTGTATATTTAACCAGTGTACTGTGAGATAAAATAGAAATTTTAAACAGGCTGATCTGGAACATTATAAACTTCAGTGTCAGGGTATTATTCAACCTTTAAGGATTTGGGGTGTAACATGTGCCCCATGGGAAAGGTTATGAGGAGTTCTTAACTTCTGTTTAGAGTTTTCTCGCTGGTGAGTCAGGCTCAGGTACCTCTCAACTTTCAGACCAGACTCATCCCCACAAGTCCATACTGCAGTGGAAAGTGGAATTGCTTTTGCAGCTTTCCAGTTTGTGAGTTTGCATCATAAATGAAGGTTTTTCTGCTGGTTTTTTTTTTTTTTTTTTTTTTTTTTTTTTTTTTTTTTTTTTTAACATGGGCTTTCTTTAAGGCACACTTACTGCAGTATTTTATGGATAGTAGGATGGAACCTTTTAAATCACCAACTTCTGTTTGCACTGTGAAGGAAGCAAACGTTTAATTTAAGACTTGTGCTTAGCTCTTCACAAAAAGAAAATCAAGTGTGTGTGTGTCTGCCTGCCTGCATGTTCTTAGGGAAAAAAAAAAAAAAAGCCTGGGCCAACATGAAAGTGAGCCATCAACAAGGCTTCATCGCAGTTACGCACAGGGAGAGCTGAGTACACTAAGCACCTCATAGGACCCTAGAGAACTCTCCACCAGGCCAGATATGCCAGCAGCAAATCATTATAGCTCGGGCTGTAATGAAACTCCATTAACCCTTAAGCTCCACTTGACTATTTATATCCGAAAAACTTATCTACAGTCAAAATAATAGCTTATAGTGTCATCTCAGTAGGACCATTAATTCAGAAATCCTACAGCTTTTTGCTTTTCTCATCAGAAGAGCAGCGTAGCAGGAAGCAGATGTTGCTTATCAGAGATATCTGTGTATTTTGTATTTTCCATGTTTGTTCCAAAGTAATTTCTATCTTACTAATCATTCCATTTTTGAATGGGGTCTCTGTTTTAATAATGCTTCATTTGTAACTCAATATGTGTGTGTGCAATTTCAGCTGTTACAATTTATTGAACTGCTGTTAGGATTGATCTTAAAATATTTACCTCATAGGAAAAAAATTAAATTTGGATCCCACAATACTCTTACTTGGTATTGCTTTTGGAAGATATTATTTCTTTAAACTATTATAATTCATTTTGTTTCATATTTATCTCACTAAGCCTAAACAAATTTCAAACAAAAGTACATTAGTCATCTGTCAGACATATGAGATCTGCCGTAGAATTTTCTGCAGGCCTAAAGCAATAGTAGACTTTGTCTGTAGAAGGAGATTGTGTATTAGATCTATAGTATTCCCTTCACATTTGAGTAAATTATTATTTAAAATAAGTTCACTATAAGTTTTTTAAAGTTTAGCCTTGCGATACTGAAAGAATCCCAGCTGATTCCTGTATGTCAACATCGTGATATTAGATATCAGTTACAAAGACAAGATTTTTATATATGTGACGAATACAGGATGGAGAGGTCAGCTATTTTTAGTATGTGTTATAGAGAATTGTGGCCATAATTAAGAAATTTTCTTGAGCATGCCTTTTTAAGATTTAACTTTTATCCTTGCCTAACTCTGTATGTGAATGCCTCCAACAAAAAGATATAATGTTTTAATTTTCAGTTGAAATGATAATAACTGTATATAAGAGAGAGCATCCATAAGGAGTTGCATACAAAACTCTATTGCATTTATATCAGACTAAAGGTTAATATTGCATATTGTTTTCAATTAGGAGTACAATAGATTTGGCTGGTGGGTAGGAGAAATGAAGGGAACCATTGGCTTGGTGCCTAAAGCCTACATAATGGAGATGTATGATATTTGAGAGGCCTGGGTAAGTACATTTTAATCCAATCTTCTGTAATGGCTTATATGTTCCCTTGTTCTCTGTTTCATAAGTATTTCTTTCCTGGAACCTTTGTAGGAGTCCTGTTAACATAAAGATTATGGCAAAATATATTGAAGGTTCAATTAAAGCACTTCTGGGATTCTGTATGAAATATTAAGCCACAGTGTACAAAAGATGATGTATTTTATAACTACAGTTCTCTTCCAGATATTTATTTATATATATGTGTATGTATATTTGGTAAAACAAAGTTGGTGTGCTTTCTAGTTAGTTTTGCTACTTCAGTAATATGTATGTATCTGTGCAGAAATCTATGGAAGGGGATAAGTATTTGGACTGAGTTTTATACGTATGCTTTAGTGTTTTTTTTGTTAATGATATGCTTTCAACTTCATTTTCTCTAATCAGGAGAAATCTGCACTTGAAATCAAGAGTGGTGTGCAGCTGCAGTTTACAGACCCGACCTCTGGAAGAAGATTCTGCCGTACACATTTTGTGGTTTCAGTGAACGTAGTCAGATCATTGCCTTGTATATATTAAACATTAAAAACTGTGATTGATCATAATTCCACAGAAATGTTCTTCTTAGTCACTTTTTATAGAATTGTAACGCTAGGAAATTAAATAGATGGTAATTAACATATGGGGCACAAGCAGTCAAACAGTGCCTGTTGCTCTTTTCTTAAGCATATTAGCAGCACTCTGTATTGCTATACGTTTGTGTTCTTTCAGGGAATTTGGCTGTGTTTACCTGTTACTCAGATTTAAAAAAATTAAGCTGGACTTCAAAAGTAGAAAATTATTGCACAGTTAATACATGCATTAATTGTTTAATGCAGTAGTTCACTGTACATTTTTCTGCAGTTTTTATGAAAATCAAAGGAAATTTGTGTGCTATTTTAAGTCTTCAAAGTATTCCGCTTCCAAATGTGTTTTTTGTTTGGTTGTTTTTTGGTTTTGTTTTCTTTTTAGTTTCAGTCAATGATTTATTTTTCTTCTATATTTAGCTTTGTTAATGTTAATGACTGTTACGGTACTACGAAATGAAGGCTTGGCTCTTTTGCTGATGTAAATCTGTCTACGTGGGGTAATACTGTGCTGATAGCATTGTGACTTGGAGGTATGAATTATGTGAAAATTTGGCAAAGATAATATATTAAAGACAACAGTTTTTGGTAAGCCAACATGAGATAAAAAGCAGATGAATGATTTTGTGAGTGGTAGTGGTGAAATACTAATTTTTTTATCTGCACCTTGCTTGTACTTTTCACAGAGTAAAATCCACATACCCTGTTGTGTGCAATTTCTGATGCAAGTTGTTCAACAGACATCTTCCGCTCTGAGTTAAAAAGGGCTGTGCCTGCATTCTTAGTGTCAGGACTTTGTGGCTAAAAGCATCAGTTGAAACATTTAAAAAAAAAAAAAAGTAGATAAATATTTTCACTTGTGAACAAGGAGTTGGACAAGGTGGAGTTAATTAAATCAATCATTTTGGAGATGTGTTCGACTAGTAGCATGGAAGATCAGCTTTTCTGAATCCTCCCCCAGCCTTGATTTGTGAGCCCCTTAATCTGCCAAGGAGGCAGGTCAGGCCAGTCTGAGGCTTGCTGAGCCTGTGCAGGTCCCCCTGTAGCTGCTTGTGCTGTTTACGCTTCAGGCGGGCCCTGGGAACACTGTGGGTTAAAGGGTAACGTTAGCCTAAACTCAGGGCTAGGTCCTTTTAATAAGCTCAGGTGCTGTGCTTGTTTTAGGTCATTTCTGGTACTTCCTAGTACACTGGATCCTAATAGGAATCAAGGTACAGAGTTTTGTTGCAATTTTCTTAAAAAAGAGGTAGTCATTGCAGTTGATTCTGCACGTTGTCAGTGACGCATTCAAATGATAGATTAGAGTCTTCAGCTCTTGTGCTACTTTAATTTATCAAGTCTACTTGGGGCTTGTGCACATAACGCGAGGGCCTTAATGCCACAGCCATAAAAGCCCCTTTTCCCTTGCTACCACCTAACACCTCCGCGCCCCGAGGTGCCTTTCCTCTCCTCCCGGCGCCCCAAATTCCCCTACCACCTAGCCTTTGGGGGTGAATCCTCCTTCATGGGCCGAGGCGAGAACGGTCCGTGGGCAGGTGCGCTTGGAAAAGGCAAAATGGGGCTGGCGGGGGGGCGGCGGCGGCGGCTGCGCGCATCCCTGCGCCGCGCATCCCCGCGCATCCCTGCGCTGCGCGCCCGCGGCGGCAGGTGGCAGCAGATTTTCGCGAGCACCGGGAGGAGCCCGGCTCGGCCCCGGCCCCCTTCCCCCTCCCCTCGTCCCCGCCGCCGCCTTTTGCCGTTTTTCCAGGAGAGGGAGTCCTTCGCCAACGGATGGGCACCCGGCCCGCCGAGCTCCCTCCTCCCGGCTGGCGGCAGCGGGAGGAATAAAGTGCCTTTTGTCTGCGGTGCGGCTCGGGGGCTCTGCCCCCCTCCTCGGGCACGGGGGGGGGGAGGTAAACGAGCTGCCTTAAAACCCGAGACCTAAAAGAAAGCTGCTCGGAAAGTCACCGCGAGTGTCTCGAATAAAGCAGCGGTGGAGCACGTGCGGATTGTTTGCTTTAAATCTGTGCAGACGCCGTAACCTTTTTTGGCTAAGAAAATCTCCGTTAGTGCTACTTAAACAAATCTCGGTGTTAGAAAATGCTAATCGCTTGATTTTCATTGTTTGCTTAGGCTGCGCTCGCCTTTCTGTGAACAGCCAGGCAGCTAATTTTTTTAAAAGGTGATTGTGAGTCATATTTTGTACAGCGTTTTACTTGATTATTTGCTCTGTTCTGAATTTGTACTATACTGCCATTAGATCTTACAATAATGTTCTACTCTGCAAATTTTTAAGGTTCAAATAAAGTTTAATTGTTTGCAAACTGTTATGATGCTAATAATTCAACAGCCTGCTGTGTTACTAATGAAATTACTTTGTTATGATTAATTTGGAAAATAGTGTGTTGATTGTAGTAATTAAGCACAACAAGGTGAAGTAAATGATTCTAATGCCATCTGGCCTCCAGACTGAATGAAGAAATGAAATGGGGCTGTCATTTGAATTTATTCAGAGAAGTAAGGGTAATACAAATGCTTTTTATAGCAGAGGCGCCCAGATATAACCACGCCACTCCAGTATTTTTTCATGTATCTCTATATACAGATAACTGGTTCACATATTTTACCAGCACCTAGTTAGGATTTACCTCTTTGTACATACTGCCACTAATTACGTGTTCCAGTAGTAGTGTATGCACTAGCTCTTCCATCAGCGAGATCAGCTGATGTGTATCAGCTTACTTTTATTCTCCCCTCTTCATGATGAAAACTTTTGTTGACTGGAATTAAGCTGAATGTGAATACTAATTAAGATCCCATTCTATATTTAAAGCCAGATGCATAAACTTTGTTCTTTTTGGCTTTGCAGTCTGCGAATGATGCAGCATTAGAAGGTGGATAAAGAATAACCCTTTAGAACCTGATCCAAAAACTGCTGGAACTGAGAAACTGTTGAATTCAGTTTCTCCTGGATCAAGCTCCCAGAACAGTAGCTCAAAACCAGGCCCTATAGTTTTCAAAATGTCTTTTGCCAAATACTTTGTCCTCTTTCTGAAAGGGATGCAATTATTTCCATAACCTGAACTAAACAAAAGAGATGCACTGAATTCTCTGTAGCCAAAAGACAGAAATTCATTTTTTTTCTATCACAGGTAAAGAAAAATGAAGTTGTGGATGTAAATGAGAATCTTGGTTTGATAAAGCTCACTGGGATCTATAGGAAAGCTGTAAAATATTAAAACATGGGATGAAAGTACCCAGGTAGATGACAAAGGCGTGCACTTCAGCTGCATGAGCCATTTGATGTTTCTCTCATCTCTTTCCTTCAAGTTGATGAAAAATTTATTAATATGAAAACTGGGGGAATAAGTGTATGCATGGAAACCTTGTAAACAACTTTCCACTTTACATAGCACAATGTACTGATAAACTGTAAAACCTTCACTTACCAGGGTTTCTCTGGAGCTGACATCTCTCAGACAGATGTCTGTTTCATTCCATCTTTATTTGGAAAAACACTGTCATTGAGCTCAGTGAAGAGTGCTCTGACAAATCTACATCTCTGTTTCAGAGTGCATTTCCCACCCTACATTCCATGTTGTTTTGTGAGGGGTCAACACCAACCAACTTCAAACCACAGATTTAAATTAAAGGATTTAAGCTGAGTTATAAGTGCAGTATTTCATGCTCCTGGAACAAAATTGTGACTTGGCCAGTCTCTCCTTGCTACAGGAAGAAGTAAAGGGAGGCCAAGATGGTGACAGGATGGGCAGGTCAAAGGGATGCTGCTTTTCTAAGCCAACTGAGTTGTGCCAAGGACTATATGTTTCTCTTTTCCCCCTTTACATTGTAAACCAGAACATGCAATGATAAGCTGTAAATCATTGTATCATAGCCTTTTATGGATTTGTTTAGGAATTATTTTGTAATAGGATCTAGGCAATTCTGTTTGTGCTGTGTGGAATTCGTAGTCAAAACCCCACAAAGATAAATCCACGGGGAGCTGGATCCAAAGCAAAGTAACCTCTGCACCTGAAAGGTATACCAACACAAGTCAATTTTAAAATTGGAGATGCCAGCTTCTTTCCACCCTTTGGGAAGGACCAAGTCCTAATTAACAGGAAAATCACTAAAAATCCGGAGTGTCCTCTTGTAGCAATGTGTGTGAGAATAAAGCACAACAGTGCAGTCAGTCTGAGAAGAGCTGCTGGTGGAGGCAGATTTTTTTAGAGGCAATTGAAACTATGTCCAATATTTTTTTCTATAGCAAACTGGTGGGTTTGAGCTTTTATCCTGAAGTAGTCTGAGTGTCTCACAACCTGTAGAACAAACTTCCTCTCATCCTCTGCTATGAAGCAAGTGCTACTCCATAAAGATTTTTGATACCTAATGAGCATTTTACAGTGATACTTTAAAGTTTATGCTGTGAGATGAAAAAAAAAATACCACATTCAGTTACTGCAGGAGGATTTATGTTGGCAGAAGAGAATAACCAGTCTGGCTACTTCATCTGCTGTAATTGCTTGTATACTTATAAATATTGCCATGGGATTTTCAATGGCCACAAACAATTGGGACTTTGGTTTTTACACCTCGTGCTATGAGACGGGGTGTGTAGCACCACACAGCTGACCCCCGTACAGAACCGCTTGGGTTAAAGGAAAAAGTATTACCCGGGATCATTATCAATCTTTCAAACGCCAGCGGCACAGAAGTGTGCCTTTGCAGTCTCCCACCCAAGAGCTGACATGGCCGAATGCTGCTTTTTAATAGTCAAATCTAATAGGGTCAGCATGCGAAGAGCAGCGCGCAGACAGTCTGACAGGCGTGGGCAATGCAGTTTATTCAGTGGCAGTCTTCAGCCTCTGAGACTTATTTCAGTTTGGAAAGGGAAAAGATGAAATCTGTGAACAGTTGTGTGGCATCAGGGAAGCGGAGGGACCTCCTTCCTTCTCTGCTGCTCTGTTCTATGAGGACTGTCATTCTTTCCTTATAGTTAAATTAAAAGCAGCCAGGCCTGAGTGCACATGTATGTGTGGGAAGGAGGGTGTTTTTTTAAGCTTTAAAAAAAAAATCTATTTGTTTAAAGGTTCTTGTTTAGGAACTTGATAGTTCTATATCCACTGTGATAGTTCTATAAGTGCATTATGTCAGGTACCTAGTAACAAACACTCTGTGTCTTTTATGACACTATTTTTTGTTTGCCTCTACCAAAAAATACTCCAGGCTTTTTCTTTCTTTTTTTTTTTTTTTTAGCATCTCTTTTTTTCCCCCATATTTTAAGCTAATTTTAGACTTAGTTTCAAGGTGCCAGGCTAAAATGAAAGGGGGAAGTAATCTATGTGTCTAAATTTCCATTGTGTAACAACAACAACAACAACAACAAAAAGGTAATCCAAATTATCATATATGAGAGCTGTTTTTGAAAGCCCATAAACTGACCAGGTTCCTGTCTATTCATTGTTTTTTTGTGCTTCTGAGGCACATTATAGGTGATGTGGGTACCTACTCACCTCTAGACTGAGAAGGGGTTCTACGGCCATTCCGTTTCTTACTGCCTTCTAATAGCTACCCAAGGTCACCTGTAGTTCATTATTGACTCGTGACTTAGATATGAGCAGAATTGCCTTCCCTCTAATGTGTCTGGCACTGCTTTGAAGGCAGCATTCAGGAAACAAGCATCTGCTCTCATGGTCTTTGTACGTTTTCAGAAGGTGAGTGAAACTTTAAAACAGAAGGGAATCATAGGATATCCTGAGTTGGCAGGGACACTCCTGGCTGTATGTACAGATGGGGGGACGAGAGGCTGGAAAGCAGCCCCATGGAAAGGGATCTGGGGGTTTTGGTCGATGATGAATGTGAGCCAGCAGTGTGCCCTGGCAGCCAGGAGGGCCAAACATACCTTGGGGGTGCATCAGGCCCAGCACTGCTAGCCAGGTGAGGGAAGGGATTGTCCTGCTCTGCTCTGTGCTGGTGTGGCCTCACCTCAAGCACTGTTTGGTTTTGGGCACCATGATATAAGAACATAAAACTTAGAGAGTGTCCAAAGGATGGCTACAAAGATGGTCCAACATAATCCCTTCTCCTAAGCTATATCCATGACTTGTATTGTAAATTCTGTTTTCACTCTAATCATGCGTCCATTTATGTATACAAAATTATGAAGAGGAGAATTTGTACCGTGAGGTGCCGTCTTGAAACATCAGATTTTTACAGAGTGGGGCTAAATTCATGTTTCAAGAGCACAATAAGAAAATATCTCCTTGAGAAAATGAGCCTGAATCTGCACCAATGGTGGCCTGTGTGAGACGTGAGCAATCAGCAGAGAATGAAGACCTATATGGTTGACACTTTGCTGAAAAATGATCCTTACTGATCTATGTTCAATATCATCTTGGGCCCTTCATCTGCAGCACTGCTACTGAATGTCTCTAATGAGGTCAGTGAGCCAGCAATTTGTGCAGATGTTTGTCCATCAGGTGGGGATCAGGATCTTGAATGATAGCCTGATCCGACAGAACAGAATATGAGGCTGTGATGTGGTACTTTCCCGTTTATGTGTCCTGTCTGTTGGACAAGCTGAAAGCTCCACGAAGCACATGCAGTCAACAAACGTAGTCCATTTCATTGAATGGTAAAGACAATGCATTTCAGTGGAATTTTATTTTGCACTTTCTGGGTGATATTCCCCATATTAAAGAGGCAGTTGTAAAAAATACCTTGCTTAGGTGTCTTAACATTTCAAACCTGGGAATATGTGTTACAGCAATTCAGTCTAAATCTGGCCAGGGTGACTCATAGGGATCATTGCACAGAGTACTGACCAGCTCCTGGGAGAATATTTATTTCATTTGGTGAACAGCGTTTGACTATTACGTTTGACTATTAATTAATTATATTTCAGACAATTATTTCAATAATTTTGTCCAAAAATAGCAGTAGACAGGCTGTTTGCTAAACGTATTAACTGAAATTACAATAGCTATTCAGACTACATTCATCATAATACTTACTAATGTCTGCCCTTCCTATGTATGTTGGCTCTTGAATGTTCTGCTCAACCTGAGGGTTGCCTTTTCTGCTGGTGTTACAAAAAATGTGAAATGTGGGCAGTTGTCAGTGACACAATCGTCTTCTGTCTTTTACACTGTATGCTTTTTGAAAACAGAGTCAGTTCTGCATGTACAGTCTGAAACAAGGGAATTTAGCCATGTGACTCCCCCTTAACCTCCATGAAAGCTACGTAGATAAATCTTAATTTGAGGGCACAGTATTAACTCCTTATTGACAATAGCAAGCATGCAGTCCTTGGCTTCACTGAAAGTCCTAACTAAAACTGCTTACTAATGTGAAAAAAAAAAAAAAGGATATAAAAGCAATTTGTTTGTGTTGTGGAAAGTAGTTTCTGTGGTTTCAAGATGAGACCTAACATAGGGTGCTAGTGATGCTAGTATATCTATGTAGTTTTTCCTGATGTTCAAAATCCATCTGTGTGTAGCACTTAAACACAGGGAGTACTGTGAGCACAGAGTGAATGACTGAGGTGGCTCTGGTCTCCAGCTGCCCAGAGAAGATCTCTGAGGTGTAAGATACTTCTTGGACCAAGACGGAAGTATTTTATGTGCTGCCCACTTCTGATTCCCACTTCACATGCTGATGATCTGCAGACTCTGGGCTGAGTTCTGATTATGCCAGGGTTAATGGGGGCTTACTTGTCCAAAAACATTGCAGGTATGTCAGCCTTACGCTGGAGTAATAAAAAGTTGTGTTTGACCCCGTCTGCTTCATTGTCCCCAGCCTTTCGCTACCAAATCTAAATGGTATAAGGGCAGCTATTTTCAGTGTCTTCAGTAACCTTTATTATAGACAGCTGTCAATGGCAGATGAATGCTTTGGCTGTGCCTCTCTCCTTTCAGCCGAAGAATAAGTGTGTAATAATGAGGATTTATCTTGCTATATGGGTATATTGACACAGAATTATAACATCTGTATATGGGCCACTGACAGTCCCCATATCTCCCAGTATATTCTATTTTCTGTAGGCCAAATTTATTGCTCTCATAATTAAGTCCAATGCTGAGGACTTAATGGAGTTGCACATTCTGAAAGTAGCAGGAAATATGGCTCTCGTACAGCCACCAGCCTGCACATCGTCGGCTTTGTTCTGCCCAGGGCCTAATTCCTCACCCCTTCCACCACCCTTCAGAGTGAACAGTGGTTGATACGGGGCATAGATGTAGGAGAAACCCCGAACCGGTCATTTTTGTCGTTTGCTCCATCTCATGTTAGGAATGCCTGAGTGACCTTTTGTTCGCGGTAAGCCTTACACACGTAGTTTGCTAAATGGGACCATGTTAATCATCAGATGACACCGAGAAATAACAGGCTTACATTGCTCCCAGGTAGGTGCAGACCAGGCGCAAGGTGAAGCTTTGCAAGGGTAGGGGCAGCGAAGCGTTGGAGCTGGTTGCCTGGGGAGCTTCTGCAATTTCCGTTTCCAGAGGATTTTGAGAACCTGCGGGGAATGAACTCACCTGCCAGGAATGACTTAACCATAGGGCCTCCTGCCTTGGGGTTGGGGCATGTGCTAAGTGACCTCTCACAGGCTGTTCCAGGCCAGTTTTCTTCAATTCTGTAAGTCAGCAGTGAGCTGACACCACTTGGAAATGGCAGAATAAATACAGGTCTAGTCTCAGTTTTTCTTTGACTGATATTCTAAAAATGCTGCTGTTCTTCACTTGATGTGTTCCTAATTCCCCTCCAACTCCACAGGTTCCAAGCAGAAACTGAGTTCACCAGTTCCCTCCCCAAAAGCATGTTAATTCATTACCTCTGCAATCAGTTTGGCCCACAATTTGTATCTTTTGACAAGTTAAGGTCTTCTTTAAGTATCATGTACCTTGCTGTGCCTTGGAAGATTTTGCCTGTACCTGTTATTAAAACAATTTTGAGTATGTGAAAGGTGACGTTGATTCTAATTGCCGTGGAGAGCATTTCACTCATGCATTTTTAAGCAAAATAGCTACAGTTTTGAATTGTAGCCATTCATTCTCTTTAGGTATTTAAATTTTATTTATCACTTCAGTGTCTAAGTGTCTTATGAAATAGAGAAAGAGATAAAAATAGTCTTCAGTTTTGTCTGTTGTTTCTTTATTCTCTTCTGAGAACAGAAAGAGATTTTTCCAGGGTTCACTCGAGTAAATAGAAGCATTCTCGTCCTTATAAAGGGCTTTGGATCAGGTCCACCTGTAAGGATAATCCTCTTTTTTTTTTTTTCATCCTCTTTTGAATGTATGACATATTTAATTCTGGCAGTGTTCTTTATCTCTGTGAAAAGTCCTTTTAATTCCCTGTGTAAGAAAGTATTCTGTGATGTGGCTACCTGATTTTATTGAAACTCACATGTCAGGAAAAAAAATTATTGCCTTCCCTGTCAAAACTGACAGTAATTACGAGTCCAAATATATAGCTGTGATTGACTTGTAAAACTGAATCTGTAATATTTCAAGTTTGTAAGTTGGCTTGTGCAGCTTTCAGGAAATATAACCCAGTATTTTCCTTGCAAACTGACATCTCTTTATCCATTTCTTTTATCATCTTTGTTTTTATTTGTGAGGGCGGGGAGTAGACAGCATTTATATGGCACGTACTGGATGGCATTTAACAAGTCTGCTTCTGGGGAAAAATAGTGTTCTTTCTAGCTTAACAGCAGCTAAAGGAAAATCAGGGAGGTTTAAGCACGTGGCTCCTTTTATGTACTCCTCTTTGTGCATAATTTTTCAGCAATAAATACTGCATATTGATTACTTAATTGTAATGGAAAAATACTTGGACAGGGCAACATAATAGCGTATTTACTGCCTTCATTTTTAAAGAGTTTTTAAATTTTAAAATGGATGTTTCACTAAATGCAATGCTGTGCTCTTCTATGCAGAACTTGATATAGAAAGGACTTTCTCCTCCGGTCTGTGTTACTGAGAGCTCCTTCTGCTCCGGGTGCCTTTCCTTCCCTTACCCTTCTAAAAGCAGAAAAATCTGTAATTGGTGTTTAGCCTCTGTTAGCACATGTGAAATTCACATCAGAACAGAAAAATTATTTTAGATTGATTAGTGAAAAAGCGCCAAACTGGGATTCTATAGAGAATTTAGAGTTTTCCAGACTCAGTATAAAAAGATAAAACTTATTTGCCTAAAAAATCTAATGTTCAATAGTTGCCTGGTTAATAACGAACATTTCTGATTACACATAGTGAAAAGTTATCCTCCTTTGGCTGAAGGAAAAAAATGACACCTACACATCAAATAAATTTGTAAACCAAATGCTGACTTAAAGATGTCCTAAAGGTGAACTAGAGGCACTGCCTGAAAAAAAATAATAAAAAGAGAAATCTTTATTTTAAATATCACATAATCATTTAGCTGGAGTGCTGAAAATAAATATAAGTGGTGAAGCAATATATATTAACAGCAACAAAGAGGCACTTAGAAGTGGCATTCACAATGTTGTATATTGTTTCAAATGTACAATACCAGATTATTTTGGAACAGAAAAGATGAAGTTTCCCTTATAGGCGAAAATATTCTCTGTTTTACTTCATTTCTAGGCTGTTAGGTATTTGGATGATATTGCTGTTGGGTTTTCAATTTTTCTTTCTTTCTTCCTTTCTTCCTTTCTTCTTTCTTCTCTCAATATTTTTTTTTTTTTAACTTTAAATCCAAACCAGTGAAGCAAAGCCTGGAAAGTAGTAATTTCTTTGAATCTTAATGCAGTCTGTCTTCTTAATGAGCCTACTGCACTGCCCTGAAAACAGCCCTTTACAAATAAACATGCTGGAAGTGATTTAGCCACAATGTCCAGACTGTGTAAACATCTAATTATTACAATAAAATTGTCAATAAATATACATTACTGCTCCCTTTTCAAACATTAACCAACTTTTTCTTTGCTTGATAAAAAGGTATAAATTGTATTTTTATGTCTTGCTGGGTTTTGTTTTCATTACCCTGCTCGCTGCTCTCTAGACAAAAGAATGCAGCCTAATGTCTGAGTTATTCCTGGATGGTGAAAACTCCTACAGTTGTTTATTAACGTAAAGTGCAACGTTTCCTTTCACAGTAAAACGAACTCGGAGCTTTCACAATCTGATGGTTGGTTATTTAGTCATGGCATTTTTTTTTCCCAAAAATAAAAAGGCTATAAAACCTGTTATTGCAGTTGCTCTAACTGTGGGGTAAGCTCATGATCAAAACCCGCTTATTAGAGGGAGGAAAAGACATAATGCTGCATTAGGACCGAGAGAGCAACTAGGAAAATGGAGTAATTTCCTCAAAAATATTAAGTTCTGCTTTCAGAATTACGGTATGGTGTTGGCCATAATTGTGGCGTACCCCCACTCCTCCCCATACGTCCCCCCCTTCTCGCATTTCTTATGTAAGTGGAACATTAACATTAGAAAAGCTGAGTGATATTGAATCCTAATGAGGTCTGGCCTATATGCTCCGGCAGGAGAAGAATGAGGATAATTCATTTGTATGCCGTGAAGCGTTCAGGACTCCACGAGCATCCCCGTGGCTTCGGCTTGTGGTGCTGATCATCTGTTCCTACTTTGGGGGGTTTCATTGCTCCGAGCAGCATCTGAGCTGGGGAAAAAATAGTTAACCGCTTTGCTGCTAGCTTTTGTTATATAATGACAATTTAATACGGTGGCTATTTTTTTGTTAACCTGCTTTAAAAAGGTCTTTCAAATGGTTAAATTAATCTTCTGATTAGCTGTGCCTGCCAGGTAAAATATAAGGAGGAAAATGATGTGGAACACAGTGGTGTAAAATGCATTAGCCAGTCTTGGTAAACATGTCTATTTTAAATAATCAATGTAATGACAGGCAGCCATTTGCTCGGAAAAGATTATTTTAAAATACTTTTTGTTCTATTTTACTGCCTGTGTTCACACTGCTTTTTATTTTTATTATTATTATTTTTTTAAACCATGAAGGCACTCAGCAGAGTGACATGTTATTTAAAAAAAAGAAAGAAGAAATGTTTACCAAAATCAAGGTATAAAAGATCCGTGCAAATTGCCACGTAAAATGATCTGCACAAAAACGCATCGGGGAAGAGAGTGAAGGCTGTGCCAAACAGATGGCACACCCTGCTGTGTTTTTGATTGAAAAAGAAAGGTAACATTTGCAGCCACGTCAAAGAGACAGTGATCAGCTAAACAAATTGGTCTCCGAAGTACAGCATTGCTGGAGCAAACCCTGCTGCAGGGTACAAGCGCGGCTGTATTTCACAATAATGCTACGTGTGCGTTGCATCTTTCTGAAGTGAGGGGAGATGTCCCTCTTTCATCCATCCAAGGCGAGAGAAAGCCTTTGTTGGAGCAAGCTGCAGTGTGCTCTGCAAAAGCAGCAGAGAAATGCACAGACATTAAATGGCAGAATGCTTTTTTTTTATTTTTATTTTTATTTTTTTGCCTGGTCATCTCCAAGTCATGCCCAGGGAGAGCCCGGCAGGTTTGCCATTTGGTGTATCAGGTGTCCGGGGTTGACGGTGGATAGATTTGCGGCGCGATTTATAGGGCACAGGAAGACGCTGCCAAATAATCCGAGAGGTGCAGCCGGAGGAGGAGGCTGCCACCAGAGCAGCTTCCTTGTGCCTGCGTCCTGCCGGCAGCGCAAACATCCGATGTGGCAGAGGAAGGGTGTGGGGGGGCTCCCCCCCCTTTTTTTTTTGGGCTCATCTCAGCTGGCAGCCTTATTCCGCCTCAGTAAAGACAAGGTACAGAAATGTCCTTTGGGTGACATTCAAAACTCGATATAAATCCTCTGCTTTATGAGACTGCAGTGCAATAAATTACTTAGCCTAATTGTAGATGTAATGAATTACCATAATTAGTCATGGGCTACATTAAATTAATCAGCATGGTACATTATTTTGCTAAATTACATCTTTGCCTTCCAAAGCCACCAGTGCAGCAATCAGTGTTTCTTGCAAGAGGGGAATGATGCCGTAATGAGAAGCCTTTCTGCTCCTCGAATAGTGACAGGATATGAATTTTGATGGGAGACGGCGAGGTTTGGAGACGCTGGAGCCTCGCCTTGTGCCTGAAGTGCCTTCCGTTGTTAATGATGCTCCAGTCCTCCTGCCGGGGAGCAGTGGGCTGTGTCTTGTGAAGGTTGTGGACGATTCTCCTCGCAGGGGAAGAAAAAACACTTAGCTCGTGCTTTAAGGCAAATAATATCGCTGATACAACAAGTCACAAAGCAGTGGGGTGGCGGAGAGATAATGTCTCTGGAAATATTAATAGATTTAGAATGTTCTTTTACATTGGTTGATGAGATTTATAGTTACCAGGTATTTTTTATTATTATTATTCATACCATTTGGATCTGAGTTAAAGCCTGTAGCTATTTTTGTTTTTTACTTAAACCTCCAGCTGTTCGGAATCTTGCTGTTGCTTCCCAATGAATACGTCTGGAAGCAAACCATACTCAAGCTGAATATTATTCACTATTCAGCAAAATGTTGCTGGGAGAGCTCCAGGGTCCCACCTGAACACACATGCTCTGCTTAGATTTTTATTCGGGAGCGTGTAAGTGTATAAAGACCATTATTTGGCTTGATGAATGACGGAGTTTATATTTCAGATGCGTGAATCCCAATTACTTCAGACATATTTCAGAAGTATGAAATTGCTTTTCTTTTTTTTTTTTTTTCCCCTTCCTTTTCCAAAACAATCTCTTTACAAGGCCTGTCACTTTATTACTTTTACGTTTCAGTACAAGTTTGTTTAAATATTTACTTATACTCACGATGTCACCAGATGACAGCTCATGACAGAGATTCATGGCACTGTCCTGCAATGAGGTTAATTATCCTGGACTTGCAGTGAAGGATGCTGTTGTGTCGCCGTTGTTTCATTTTCTGGAATGACAATATTTGTGAGCTTCTAGTTTAAAGGATGCATCTGCTGTCTAAATGCCCATCTGCGTAATGAAATTAGACTAGGATTTTTGTAGCGTTCCTTGCTGGTTTTGTTGTCCACCTGCCTGCCTTGACTAACGGATGGGGAGGAAACCAGCCAGCTTAAACATGAGACTATGGGAATGGGGAAAAATAGACGGGGAAAATAAATGGGGAAAAATGGAAGGGGTTCTGATGAGAGTGCAATACCTCGTCCTGCAAATGTGAGCTAAATCTCTCAGCCTGGTCGGGAGAAAGGGACCCGAATAAAGCCTGGTCACATCTGCAGGGAAAAATGCATAGGGATGCAGAAAAGCCCAGTTTGTAATTTGTGTTTTTGTCCTGGTGGGAACCCATTTAATTAGTGCAAGAAGGTATTGAATTTTAGCTTATCATGCATATTGTTTTCCAGCTGTACAGAAGATTGCCAAGTTTCTAATGGCCTGACCCTACTCTGTAAATCAGCAGTAAATTGCGGCATTTACACTGAGCAAAGGCAAAGGGCTCATTCTGTTGGGTTTGTGCTGTCACAGGAACCTGGGCTAAGGGATTAATGGTCTGATGTTAAACATCTGTCCCCTGTCTTTGGGGGGACGTAAACACACAAAGAGGGAATCTAATGCCATCTACTAAAAGATCTTCAATGAGAGGGAGCCCTTGCTAACATTTCCATCCAGTGGCACCTCAGACACATTGCCTCTTTATGCTAAAGCCCCACAGCACTAAGGGCCCTATAAATAGTCTCCATGTGACAGCTCCAAGAAGAAGAGAGGTTTCCTCTAGACATTAGTTGTGCTAAAAGATTCATCATTACCTGCAGTCATGAAATAAATCTTTGATACTTACAACTATAATATCCATGCTCTACGTTTTATTGCAGATATAGGTAGACAGTCATTATTTCTGACACTTTCTCAGCATTACAAGGAGTACTCTAGGGGAACAACTAGTGTACAGTCTTACAGAAATAGATTGATATAACCACATGGAAACCAGTTACTTGCAGTCAATATAATATTCTCTTAATGATGTTAAACAGTTGTGTAGATTCCAAGTTTAACGTAAAAATCCTATCTTCAAACAACTGTAGTTATCTACAGATTAAGTTGCCAGCAAGGAAATTTATTTTTTCACCATGTATTAGTCCTTGGGAAATATATTACTTGGAGCAGAATAAAATCCTTGTTTTTTACTATTATCGTTTGTTATTATTTAGGGGACATTAAGACAAGACAATGGTCAATAGCACTCACTTTACAGCACTTGTGGGAGATGGGAAGTGTAGTATCCTGTGAAGCAGGGTACTAAAGGATGCCCTGTGTGATGGTGATGTGGCAGATACTAGCCTCACGTAAATTCACTGGGCATTTGCATGGCAAGCAACTTCCCATACAGAGAAGGTGCTGAAGCTGGTTGAGGACCAATAGCAAGATGGTCACTAATTTCATTGACCTGCCCCTTGATGAGAGTTAAGTAACTCGATGGTATTCCCACCTCACCAGTAAGGCACGGGGGCTGTCACCAAACCCAAGGCTGCCTGTGTGCCTCGCCAGTGGTAGCAGGTCTCCACCACGTTGATGGCCAGATGGGCCAGCACCCCAGAGAGCCGGCCTGAATTCTTGACCTGCCTCTTGCACGCCAAGCTTCAGAGGTGGATTGGCACTTCTGGAAAAGATGGTCACCGACTCAGAATAAGAGTTTTTATTTCTAGAGGTGCAGTACTGTTACTAGCAGACTTTGCACAACACACAGTGGGCATCCTGGGTCATCAGTGCATATTTTAGTGCTTCTGAAGCCTTGGATGGTATCAAATTTAGCATGGGCTATAATGGGTGTCAGGTAGCTATGCTGTGTACCCATCTGAGCTGCTCTGAGGAGGGCTCAGCCTTCAGAAAAAGTGGGATTGAAGGCCAGGAGGTTTAAATCCCATTCCTTTGCCCAGCTGAGACCTGTGTAGCCTCCACACCTCACCTGGCCCGCGTTGGGAGTGCTGCAGGTGGGTGCCCCTGGGCACAGTGGGACCGCCGCGCACCCACAGCGCGCTCCTCGCCGCCTGGGCTTACCTGGCACATGATGGACGATAATGAGGTTTCAGCTGCCTTCTGAAGCAGAAACGCACACTGCCACGGCGCAGCCGGTTCTGCTCCTGCGGTCGTGCCTCCGAAAGGCTATCGATTCATGCTTTCACATTTTTAAAAGGTCACGGCAATAATTCCATCTGAATCGTGCTAAGTGAAAATAGTTTGTAGAAGTAATAGAGTTCCTGCTTGGTCCCAGTGTAAACAAAAGCCATTGTTTTTTATTACTGTTTTTTCTTTTTTTTTTTGTATATTTTAATTACATTTATTTGCCTCGCTCTCACATTGTATCAAAGAACTATTTGTAAAGTTGCAAGGCAAGTGACCTTCAGTGTTGTGTGACTCTTGGTTCTGTGCAGAGACATTTCATTTTTCTATTATGTAAGGTGTGCTGGAAGAGCTTATCATAATATGGTGCTCACATTAAAAATAAAAAGCGTAAGAATAAAAATTACCTTTTTCCCCTTTTCCTATCCTCTATCTGTCAATTTTAATAAGACAAAAATATCTACAGCTCTATGAGTGTGGTATTAAATGTGCTTGCTTTTTGTAAAATATCACTGTAGTTAAACAAACAGCCTTCTCTGGCTTGACCAGGAACAGATTGTTCCCAACAGTTCATTTGACAAACAGGCCATGTAGTGCAGTGAGTTAACTTATTATATTGCATAGTTAGTGCAGCCCAAGTGCCCTAGGAAACTAGGACAGGAAACTAAGGATGCTATGGCATCAATTATTTCCATAGCTGTGCTGCAATTAGTGACTTTGTATTCTGTCTGGTTTTTGGGACTCACAACCAAGGCTAAAGTCATGGATGAGAAAGAGAAGGTAAGATTTTAGGCACAGGCTAAACCTTTCTCTCTTCCTACAGATTTTTTTCCCCTCTATATTTGCTTTGTTTAAATCATTTCACTGTGTCAGACACATGAACATTAACAGAGCTCTTGGATGTTCTCCCAGCTCAGCTTTATGCCTCTGCATGAGGCTGCAGAAGAGCAGTGGTGCCACACATGGGGAGATAAGCTTTCCACTCAGCAGCATGGGCTTTGCTGGTGATGCCCAGTGTCTGAGAGGACACAGAAAAGGATATCCCTCCTAATCAACTGTAGCATTAATGGTAAGTGGCGTATGTAGAGATGGAAGCTTAAGCGTACTTTGTTCGTATGTGCATCTATTCAGTCCCAGTACAGTTGCCATCACTCACTCCACAATTGGTTGTTAATTTACTTTTAATACCTGTGCCTGTAGTATGTGGAGCTGATAAATAGTGAGAAAGTATGTGATGGGTTATCTAACCTTCTTCATATAGATGAAACACTACAGGTCTGAAATCCATTCATGCTCCCTGAACACAATGCCTTATTCTGGTTTTCTATTCATAGTGTTGTAAATTTGTCAGCCTAATGGGACACTTTGTAAGACGTTTTCCTTTTTAAGTGTTTTAATGGGAGTAGGTATTACATTGATCCAAAATCTAGCTTAGTGTTTCATATCGTGGAGTCTGGAATTGTGTAGTGAGCTGCATAAAAGTTAAGTGGTGCTTTGTTCTTCCCTTTATTTTAAGCTGAATTTTGCCAATCTGAAACTCAGCCTACAGTTTATATATGAAATAAAATCAGCACGCAGTTTAGCCACCAAATTCCAAGGTCGTACCCTATTTTCATTTGGTATAAACAGAAGTGGAGTTGGTAAGCAGGCAGAGCACACAGCCAAACCCATACCTTTTTTCCCCTCTTTCCCTGGAGTGGGAGGGCTGTGGTAGTGGTTATGAAACAGCCATGCTAGGACAAACCCAGCATATAATGAGGCCAGTAACCTGTTTTTTGACATCGAGTCAGCTGGGACACTGACAGGATGAGACTCGTGCAGACACGCATGGCACTTCCCTAAAATATTCCCCAGCATCCAATTTGCGGGTCAAGTGCTTCTTAAGCAGCAGCGATGTCTCTGTATTTAGTAACACTGATGGATTTTTCTTCCCTGAAGGGACAAAAGTGAACTCAGTTACTCAGTGTGAATGGTGGCAAACTTTGGAGAAAATTCAGATCTGAGCTCCTGGATGTTCGAGGTTTGGGGTGAACAAGGCTTGGTATGAGCACAGCCAGACACCAGACAGAAAAGTTTGCCTTGGAAAACCAAGAGGTAGATGGGAACCTGACAGAAATGGCCAGTCAATAAACATCCTGCTCTGAGAGAGGTGGAAACGCCGTGATGCAGTCAGGCATTTCAACCTGTGAAGTATGCCTTTTACTATGCTGCATTGAGTTGCAGAGGACATCTGCCTTAGACATAGGCATCCTATGGCATGATTGCAGGCCAGGATTGTCTTTGCTGCTCAGACACAAGCACTGATACACTAATTTCTCCAACCTCCCAGTATCATTCCTGATTTAGGAAGAGAAACCTTTTCCCTAAAGCTGTCTAAAGCAATATAAGTGAAAATTTCTGGGAAATGGTGAGTCAGGGGACAATGGCACAAGGGGAAGGCTTGCAAAGCTGGTAACCCTTGCAGGTGCACAGGATCGCAGGAACCCCAGCACAATAAAGTGCTCTTGGTTCCCCACATGCCACACCAAAGCCTGGCTTCATGGATGGACACTGCCAAGCTCACACAGAGCACCCCAGCCCTGTGCCTTTGCTACCCACACTGCCCCAGTGAGTGATTGCAGCCCTGCTTACAGCTCTCCTGCTCCTCTGAGTAACATCCATGTGCTGTGCTTCCTCTGCACAGGGCTGCCTTTATTCCAACAAAAGCTATCAGTCTGTGCCATTGTTTATAACAGGGAGGAAAAGTCAGCACCAGAAATCTTTCCTGTACTGCATAACTTTTGAGATTTATCATGGTGTGGATTTCTCCAAGGGCTGGCAGTAAGGTGTCAGAAGGAGCTCTCATGGTTTATTTTCTTCTTCTTCTTCTTGTTTTATTTTTATTTTTTATTTTTTATTTATTTTTATTGGTTCCCTGTGTATGAGAAAGCTCTATAAATAACAGCCACCAATGCAGGCTGGTGCAGTTGTTAGAGACACTTAACCTGCTCGCTGTAGATGTCTTCTGAAGCAGCGTTTTTCCTCCCTTCTTAATCCAGGGACACCGGTGCTGCCAGAGGAGAGGCAGCAGAAGTTTGGAGCATGTTGGTTGTGTACTTTGTGAACTTCTGCTGCGGAGAAATGTCAAGGTCAGAACATGATTGAAGAACCTTCTTCCTCCCGTGAAGTCGCTGTTCCTGTATGATATTGTTTTCCACTGTAGAAGGTTCTCTTAAAAATGAGGTTGAGATCCCTAAAGAAATTGCTTCAATCAGCAACAGTGCTTAATGACTGTTAATGGGAAGTGGAGATAGGATAGTAAGTGTTACTTTGATTAATAAGAGAACTGCAGAGAATTTAAATTGTGCCACTGATGGATTATTTTCTTCAAGCTTGATAAGCGCTTCTCATTTGTTCTTAAATTTGGTCAATACTGTTAAAGACAGCAAAATGAAGTATAATTAATTCTATTACTGCTACTCAGACCCAGTGTTACTGGGAAACAGATTACGATGCAGACAACAATGTTAGGTAACACTTCTGATAGTTTTATCATATGAGGACTGGTCAGGGCTGCAAAACAGAGAACCTTTTCTCCTCCACGCTCAGAAACTGCCCAGCTCTCATTGCCTTCCAACACATGTGCTGGTCCCTTTGAATCTACCATGGAAATATTTTCAGTGAAGGAAATAGCTGACTGTGAAGTACGTAGGCAAAACAAGGAGCTCCACTTTATTTCTCACTTGATGTACATTTTATTTGCAGACACCGTGTCTTGTGAAATTAACCCCCCTGCATGCTGCTAGGGTCCAGCTCAGTGACTAAGGGGTTTATTACAATAACATTTTACCAAAGATATTTTATGTTTTACAATCATTTGTGTTTCTTGCCAGCCTCAAAGTTCAGCATGTGTATATCCTACAGGTTAATATGGCCCATATAATAAGTAGTCACATTATAGAGGCACCTAAATGCTCCAGTTGGGCCCCTGTTGGGCAGTGGCAAACATTATAGTGTTCCCTTAGGAAAGCTCCCACTTGCTGTCTCGAAGGGAAGTTTTCCTTCTCTTGGAGCAGTGAGCCACTGCCATCTGCAGAGGTTTCCAGCCATGTGTGGTGCACAGCTCCTGCCATGCTGGGACATGATCCTGCTGAGGATGGGAAGTGCTAATCCAACATCAGTAGCCAACAAGTTAGCATAGACTCCGTGCTGGTGTACACACGAATTATCATTATGCTTTTAAACACACCTACTTGCATTATAGGGAAAATACTCTGAGAAATGCAGTTTATCCAGAGACCTTTGTACCAAATCTGAAGTCAGATTTTAGGAAAAGGTGGCCAACAGCTCACCCATCCTGCTGCCTCGGAAGAAATCCAGGCTATGCGCAAAGGGATTGGGAAACAGTTCTGTGCTTTCATTAGAGGTAGCTGCAATTAGCACTTAATTTTACAGACTGCCTACTTCAAAGTCTATGCTTCTCCAATTCTGACTGCAGAAAGTCATTGTGTGAATTATTTCGAATTAATTTGAAACCAGAGTGTGTTGGCTAATAGTATAGTTAAAAAATCAATGAAGGTCTAATTCTGTTATTAAAAATGTAAAGCTTATGTATTATGAATAAAGAGTTCATTCCTTCCAAGGATATTCCATAAACATAATTTCTAAAAATATTGGAAACAGAGAAAATGTATTTCAGGCATGAATTTGGGTGCAATGGTCTGTACTCCAGAGTACAAGAATACATTAAAAGACTCTCAGGTTGAAGGTCATGTTTAAAACTTAGAAGCACAGAACGAAAAGCAGTGACAATTTCCTTCCCTCTGAAAGTCTCTGTTTATAGCTCTGCCTGCATTCCACGCAGCAACAGCAACTGAACAACTTTCATTCACTTGACTTGTTTGCAAATGCTTAAGGGCTGCTCATAAGGAATGTATGCATTGGCCTGGTTGAATCATTCCTTCATTGATACTTTCTTTCAGTTAACCAGGGTGAATGCTGACCCTAATTGATCACTGGAGACACACTTTAATTTCCCGGGAAAGGATGTCAAGGATGCCATAATCTTTGCGAGCAGAGAGACAGCACCTATCACGTATGGAATAGCAGCATCAAAGGGCTGATGGTCTTTGTCCTTAAGACAGCTGCAGAGCAGTGCCTGTAGCCAGTATACACAACGCCATGAGTTTGAAGGAGAAGGCTTTTAGATCAAACCAGCAGCCTTGTGCATCGCTGCTCTTTCTACAGAAGAGCATTTCTTCTAGGAGAAACTTTTTGAGAGATGGCAGCTGGCATCTTATACTGCCTCTGGTGCACCAAAGACAAAGAAACTGTAAATCTCAGGTATTATCTCTGTAGAGCTAACCAGAGATTTGGAGGCCAAATAAACCTTTCTCTCTTCTCATTTTTTTTTCTGTTATTCCATTTTAATGTCTGTCAGCTTGATACAAACCCTCACATATGTCTGTAGGTGTGTTATTTGTTTGTTGCTGCTGTTTTATTATGCAGCACAATGGAAATTCTGCTGGATAACTTGTTTGCAAAGTTGATTCACAGTGGGAAAAAATGGGAAAAAAAAAGGTAGATCCTATATTCTACTTTACAACAACTATCCTCCAGAATTAAGGCCCATATATTTGAAGGATTGTGGTGCTGTAAATGTATTTTTCTGAAGGTACTTTAATAGTGTTTGGTTTCTCATAAGCCAACGTTTCAGTAATGAAAGAGAACCCTGCATGCACCAAAAGCCCTGATTAAGAGAGGAGTACAGTCTGCTACAGTTATGGGGGTACGTGGCTATCATATAAGTTTATTAAATCACATAAAATTTCAGTTTATGCCATAGTATTCCATGAAAGATGGAGCACACAAAACCAATAAGTATGCCAATTTATTTCATGTATGAATTGTATTGTTGATTGTGTTAAAGCTGCCATTTTCAGAAGCAGGATGATTTATGCTAGAATAGTCATTTCCTGTCTCAGTTAAATTTTGAAGAAGTTCATTACAGATTGAAGATAAAATGAAAGTGGTATCAATGCTAATAAAATGCTGATATAACGTTATGTATTGTTGGGAAGCGGGAAATATATATGTATAGTATATACATATAGACGTATATTTGAGTCTCTGTTCATTGTGAATATAGTTTTGTGGAAATGGAGCAATGCTGCCCGTGTGCAGTGTGTTTGGGCTTTGTTCTGCTGAGGGGAGGTGAAACTGCTTATTTTCAGGCCTTGTTTTCCATAATACTTCTAGTTTGGGTGATGTTTTGTAACAGTTTTCATAACGTTTGTAAAGTCAAGATATAAAGTCAGACAAAGTTCATGAGTTCTCAGTTAAATGAAGCTGATGCTATCCCAGTATGTTTTGTCTTATTTCAGCCTATGCATGCTTTTGGAGAGCTTAACTTATTCCTTCTTAGCATATCAGAAAACGCTCAGGACATACACAAAGCTTGTGTTACTGTGAATGGATTACAAATGGTGGAGTTTCATTCTAGAATTTGTGCTATAAGCAAGAAAATTTCTTTATTCATTATTTTTGCTGGCCAAGCTGAATTTCAGACTTTCTTGGCTACTACTTTCTGGCTTCTGCTGTCGTTTCTTTTTACCATCATACGCAAGATTTGGCAGGAGTGTCCCATTAATAGTGAGGTGAGAGGTGCCATCCTGCAAATACATGGCCAAGAACAGGGGAAAGAGTGAAGCAGCCTCTTTTAAGTAAAAGTGAGTTTAAACAAACAGGGAGGATGGAAGTTCATGAAGGACATTTTTGGGAAAGCTGTTTTGGGGTTGAACAGAGCTGGTTTGGACTTGGATGGAGCAAGTGGTCATTAGTGGTCTTGAAGATGGTGACTTTCTTTAATGAAGATATTTTCAGCAGTGTTCTGGCATCTTTTTGGTTGGAGTAGTGATCCCAGAGGAGCTGACAGAGAAGAACATATGTTGAAAACATAAAAAGCAATCGTGTTTTTTTGCTGTCACACTGTCAGAAAGCAGAACTCTGGGAGAAACTACAGCACAGCCAAAGCTCCTCTGCTCCTCCCCCTGGTCCTTTTCTTCATCTTGTTCAGGTGGTGTTACCAATTATGTGGAGGAAAACTGGGGATTTACGTCAGTGCAATGACACAGGTGCTTCTCAAGACTTTACAGCCCTCCAAATCCTGCAGAAGTCCAGAGGGCAAATGATGTTTGCGAGCAGACGGGAGGAAAACTGCAGAGGGAAGGGGGAACAGAAATCCCTGTCTTTCAGGCTCTGCATTGTCACTCTTGGCTGGATAGACACCTTTCTCCTTCTTGCTTTATTGCCAGTCGTGCCCTTGGATGGCTGTGTAGCATAGTCGCAGCCACGGTGTAAGACACTCAGCCCTTATAATGCTTTTAAACTAACGAGGGTGCAGCAGATTAGCTCAGGATACATCACACATTTTCCAAAGGGCTCTGCATGTCATTTATGTGTGCTTCATAATGATTACCACTTTTTGTATAGCCTGAACATAGCTCCACACCATTTTGGAGCAGGTTTGAGAATGTTATCACAATTGGCTTGCTAGGTGAAAGGCTTTTCTATTTAGTTTTTAATAGAGCAAAAGTGACTCTAAATTTGTTAATATTCTTTAGGTTATATAGGACAAATTACAGACAAGTGAATAAGTAATGAAATTTGTAATGAGAATTTCTCAAGTATGAAATGTTGGCACAAATTAATTGCGGGATTTTACAGCTATTATAGTTTATATCATAAATGCAAAAATGACTAGGGCTTTTTAATTACAGTAGGAACACACTAAATTTTTATGGAGTGCCATTTCGTTAAAGAGGTACTTTAAGCATTAAGAGCAAATGCCATCCATAACAGTGAGCCCAGATATCTGTGCCACATCAAATAAACATGCTGCTGCTATGAAATTGTTCCTCAGATACTGTAATTGACACGAAGACTAATGAGAGTTCTCTTTTCACACCTTCAGTTTACTGTGTCTTCCCTCTTGGTCATTCTTTTTCTTAATTACTGTGTGCTTGCAGAGGGCCACAGCAAATCCCTTGGAAAAATATACAGGACTTTTCCACTTACCCTTCAAAGCTGCAGTGTGAATTGCAAAACATTGGTGTCTCAGTAGAAGTTAATATTATTGTGGAGGGGAGGAGGGAGGATGGCTGGATGCTAATTCTTATTAAATATTTGATGTGTAGAGAAATTTAATACAGTAGAAACTCAAAGAAATCTCATTACTTCACAGAACACATTGCATGCTAACATAGAGATGACTTAGACTCAAAAACTAACAGGCAGATTTAGTAAGGAAGCAATGCCCTGCTGTTCTTTTCTATTAAAATAAGAAATCTACACATCCTCTGCCACCCTGCTTATCTAGACATTTCTCTGAGTCAAGAATACATTTTGAAAATTTCACTGCATGCTCTATGCCTCCCCAGTGATGCTGCGTTAAGCTTTTCCCCTCTTCTTCTCACTTGGCTGCTCCCAGGGCTGGCTGGAGAGCAGTAGGTGCTGCAGATCCTCCTCCGCCTGTGCCTGGCTCCAAGGGTCCCCCGGAGCCTCCTTCTCCAGCCAATAAAGATGATCCACTCTTAAGGACTGATGTTTTTACATAGGCACATGAGACTGCAAGCCCACGTCCTTCCTCAGTGCCTCCTCCAGTACGCACGGTGTCACAGACTGCTTCCCCAGTTAAGGTCTCTAATCCATCACTCACAATTCCTTAAGGGGATTAATTAATTTTAAAAATGGTCGTGTTTCTATGTATGCTAAATGCCCTCCCTCAAGGACAAATGCTCATCTTTCCATTTGCACATCTCTCTTGATTCGGCTTGTTGGAACGTCTGGTTTTATGCCTTGTGTTAAACAACCCCAAAACCTCACTCGCAAGGAATTGCAAATGAACTGATCATCAGAGAGCTTGCTCGTAATTAGCTGCTATCCTTTTCCTGAAGGTGAGTCTCACTGGAGTGGAGGCAGCATGCAAATACGCTGCCATCACATCCAGGGGCAGGTAAGAGAGCTCAGAGAAACGAGCTCCAAGGGGACCCCAGCCTGGTGCTGGGCTGTAACATCATCCCAGCATTAAAAGTCTCCTTCTTAACCTCCTAACTCATTTCTTCATCTGCAGGTTTTTAATGTGACCTGCTTTGTAAATTTTTTTCCCAAGTCACGTTAAGTGTGATCGTACAACAAAAATATGACAAAAACCATGGCATGTAAGCTGGACATTGGTATGCCTCTGTTCCCAAGACAGTGATGCTCAACGGGAAGTTCTCTGTCACGGCTGGGTGACCACTCATTCAGTACTCCTTGGATGCAGGCTGGCACTTGATCTAGGTGCTGTTGACTAACATTTCCTTTGCTGCACCAAGGCTTTGGACTGTGTTTTTTGCTCCTCCTCCTCTCTTCTAAACCTGTCACCAAGGGAGTCCTAACAAGTCTGCTTCTCCATTGGATTATTACTGGGGTGAGAAGCTGAGATCGAGTTGTGTGAATTTAACCTAGCAAAAGCAGAGCAACAAAATATCTCCCAGGAAAAACAGGTAAGCTTCTGGGTTCCGATTCACACCAGGTTGTGGGGATTTAATGTACCTTTGATGGAGAAGAGGCATCCCCGTGGCTCTGCAGTCTACCAGGCCATCAGGTGGCCATCAGGTGGTCATGGGCCTGCTGGTGCTCTCTTCTGACCTGTTGCACTGGGCTGTATACCCAGGGTTGTTCCAGATGATCCTCATTTTACAGCCCATTTCTGTGAATTGTGCCAGACCTACAGACTGTTAAACTCCCCTACATGATTTCCACAGAACAGAAGGGTAAAATGCTGCACATCTCCTCTCTTCTGCCTTATCCAGTCTCTTCCTGCACCCTTACTTCAAGGCTTGGTAGGAGTCTACAAAACCTGCTTATTTTGTGCTTGTGAAAACAAGGTTATTTAAGTCTCCCTCCAAAACTCATTTGTCTGAAAGATTTGTCATAAATATGCCATTGTTTTCCTAACTGAATTTCCGGGAGTCCTTCCTCTTTTTCTCTCTTTCTGGTTTCTTAACTGCAAAAAAAAAAAAAAAAGAAAGAGAGACAACAAAACTACATTAAATATTGCTCATCTCCCTTTTAGGCGTAAAGAACAACTGAAGTTACTGGTGGGGTGACAGGTGGTCTGGGCCAACTGTGCTGGGTAGCATGGAGTTGTGTGTGCTTCAGCCTGGTCCTATGAAACATCTCTCCTCCACTTTTTTCTGTGACATGAGCCACATGATATCATAGCCCAGTAAGACTCTGATTTAATAGGGATAGGGTTAATCTAGCCAAATAATAGGAAAGAAGCTAAACAATAGCAGAAGAGCTAAACAAAAAGCCACACCCAGGTTATGATTGCATTTGTACTTATCTTTGCCTGAAACATACACCTCATCAAGCCAGCTCCTGAAGGGTCTTGCTCCTTTCCATATGAATACAACAAAAGAATACATATTCTTGGCAGATTTCATTAAAATAGAAAGAAGAGATGGCTGCTGAAATGCTCTCATTGTAAATGAAGGGCTTTATGTTTACACAAAAACCACTCCTGGAAAAAAAGTAATTTTGTTAATGAGATATACCCATATCTCCTGGGAAGCCTTTCATTGCTAAGGCACTGTTTCAGATCCAGCCCAGATCTACAATAAAAAGCAATAACAAGTAGCTGAAAAAAAGCTCATGGTTCAGCTAGCTCTCCAGTAGCAGAGAAATCTACGCTGCACACCCACCACATCAGATGGCAGTGATGTACGGTGTCAAAATGAGCAGTGGTGTTGCACGAGCAGCTCAAACCCTGTGAAGAATGAGAAAAGAGGTGCTGTTAATGAAAGCCCACGTGGCTGTGTACAGAACTCTGCTTTTCTATAAGGTAGCTACCAGATTTCTTCCTACCAGGAAGGTAGGTTTACACTGACATGTCCCAGAGCTTTCTAATAGCCGTTGGATTTTCCCCAGGACTCCTGGGATCATCCAGCTGTTGTAATGGACTAGATGATCTGCTAGATGCCAGACCCATCAGAGCTACAGTGTGTGCTGACTTGCAGATGTATTGCCATGTGGTGTGAGAGGTGGTCATTTCTTAAAATCCTATTTTAAATACATCAACCCTAACCCCAAGCTGTCTTGATTTGCCTTCTTTGGCTTCCTTTGAAAACACAAAGCCTTTAATCTTTAATTTGAGGAATTTGACCAGTCTTTTCACCAGTCCTTTTCCCTGACCTACCTTGCTTGGCCACATTAGAGAAGTTAAGGGCTAAGTAGGCATGACCACTCGGCAGTGTTGCTCCAAGACAGACTTTCAGTGTACTGGAAAAGCAGACATTTGTTCTGCTGCTGCCTTGCTGAAACGTTCTGTGGAGAACTCTCTCTCAGTCCAGCTGCTGGTGCCTTTCATGGGTACCAATTAAATTTTCATATAATGTTTTATAACCATAAATATACTCTGCAGACTTGCACATAATTCCTCTGCTACTTAAACTGCTTTTCAAAGTCCTTTTCTGCAGGCTTATCTTTGTTTAGCTTGTGCTGATTAAAAGGTGAGATATATTTTTAATAGGGTAAGTAGTACCACAGAACACACTTCACATTAGAGAAAAAGAAATGCAGTCAAACTTTTCTTATTCATGTTGAGTAGAAGACATTGAATTAATTCAGCTAACCTTGCTTTCAAATAATTAATGGGATTTTCAGGGTTCTGAATACATTAGGGACAATGAGTTTCTTTTGGGCAAAGAAGGTTCTTGAATGGTCAAAACTTTGACTAGAAGATAGCAAAACAGCATAAAAGAAGAAGATCTGCAAAAAGCTAAAAGTCTAGAACTTGGGACTCGGAGTTCAAGATTTCTCTAGAAGTAATTCTGAGACTTTTTGGGCCAAAAATAGCCTGGAGGATGTCAAGGAGAGCAGTGCCAAACCCTCTGTGTAGACCCCATCCTGAAAGTACTAGCATTAATATTTCCACAGTGATCCTGATTTTCTATGAAGAATCTTGCACTTTTCCTTTTTTAGCACAGCTTGTTCCTCTCTGTGGACTTCTTTCCCCTCCACAAATAACCCTTAATTGTTTGTTTTCCCTGTAAACAGAGACGAGAGCCATATTGCACCATAAAAGTAATGTTGTGTGGGTTCCCATCTCATCAGCTCTCCATGACTGCTGTGTCATGCCTGGGTAGTTTTCAAGTGCTACTACAACGTGAGAAGACATTGCACAGAAATCCTGGTGACTTATCGGAAACAGGTAGGCTGTTTCTGCGTAACATAGGCTCTGTGGTCTTGAGGTCATCTCTGTTCAGATGAGAGGCGAGCTGGAGCTGGTCATGACTCTTGGGGAGGACAGAGACCTGATGCATCATACTAAGAGGGTATAGAAGTACTTTTCCAGTCCACCAGTGGAGAGTGGTCACAGCAGCTTACCAAGAGACTGTGCTGGCCTGGTGGTTGTGATGGGAAGAGCAGCTGGTGTGTAGAGACAAACTGTATCAGGGGAAGGAAATCATTGGTTCCAAAATGATAAAGTGGGCTTTAATTGTCCACATCCCAATGCCTGGGGGAGCACTGCCAGGGAAACTAGAACAGACGGAAATGTTGCTGACATTAGAATAATGTGCTGCATGCGAAACCGCTGCAGAAACAGTTAAATGGCTCCTTTGCCAAGGCCACAGAGTGAAATGTTACTACACCATGGGGCGGATTAAAATATGCATTTTCTCCTAATTGAGCACAGCGGACTCAGCTGGAGGTCCTGTCAGGAGAAGAAGAATAATTTGTCACAGCAAGAAATGTATAACTTGACAGAGCATCTATTAGGCAGTACAGTAAAAAATAAAGTAGGACTTGTGCAGGTTTTCTTTATGCCCCAAACTGTTTGGTACAGGCATCCGCATGCTGTATGTGAGTCTCAGGCTGGCTGGCAATGGACCAGACTGGTTGTACAAAGCTTACTACCCTCATGGCTATCATAGCATTATGAATAGGTTAAAAGTCTTCCAGGATTGTTTGTGATTGTAAAGGCCCCATAAGCAGCAACTATCTGCTCCCAACCATGCATTTAGCTGGGTAGAGCCAACAGAGCTCCATAACATAATAGCTCATCACTCTTGGAGAAAACATTTATGGGAATAGCAAGGTAGTGGCTTGAGGATGGAGGTAAGTTCAGTGAAGAGCTGGGACTGGGCTGCCTAGCAAGAACCACACTTTCTTCCTTTGGTAAGTATTGTTGTGAAACTAAGTAAGTAGTAGGTAAGTAAGTAAGTAAGTAGGCTCTGGTGAGGCCGCACCTCGAGTACTGTGTTCAGTTTTGGGCCCCTCGCTACAAGAAGGACATGGAGGTGCTCGAGAGAGTCCAGAGAAGGGCAACGAAGCTGGTGTGGGGTCTGGAGAACAAGTCGTACGAGGAGCAGCTGAGGGAGCTGGGGTTGTTTAGCCTGGAGAAGAGGAGGCTCAGGGGAGACCTCATCGCTCTCTATAGGTACCTTAAAGGAGGCTGTAGAGAGGTGGGGGTTGGTCTATTCTCCCACGTGCCTGGCGACAGGACGAGGGGGAATGGGCTAAAGTTGCGCCAGGGGAGGTTTAGGCTGGATATCAGGAAGTACTTCTTTACTGAAAGGGTTGTTAGGCATTGGAATGGACTGCCCAGGGAAGTGGTTGAGTCGCCATCCCTGGAGGTCTTTAAAAGACGTTTAGATGTAGCCCTTAGTGATGTGGTTTAGTGGAGGTCTTGTTAGTGTTAGGACAGAGGTTGGACTAGATGATATTGGAGGTCTCTTCCAACCTAGACGATTCTGTGATTCTGTGATTCTGTGAAGTATGTTGTCCATGAAAACATCATGGGAAGGTCAGGGCTGCTCTCCAGCCTCTGAATTTTCTCTAGTCCTTTTTTCCCTCACATTGCTTTTGTTTATACGTATAATTTTCAGGGAGACTTGTCCTGTCCTGGCTTGATGCAGCTTTTTGCTGATGGAGCCCCCCGGTCCCGCCTGTGCAGCTCCACCAAGCACACAGCCCACAGCTGCCCTGGCCAATGTTACACTGCAGCCCATAGCAGGGGCCACCCAGCCACCCAGCTTAGAAATAAAGCAGCTCCATGCTGTCCTTTAGCAGCATTTTGCATAGTTGGGTGATGCACAGACGCCCAAACTTCAGCTTTGCCCACCATTTTGCAGCACTTTGCAGAGTGCTGTGCTGAACCAAAGGGAGCAGATCCCTGACTGGGCTCTACAGAAGCAACCTGTCACAGGCATCCATGAAGCTGTGTGGCAGCTAAAACCAAGTAACTTCTATTCAGGCACATGCTTTTTATCTCCCTGGAAGGGAGAGCTCTGACTGACAGGGTAATTCATCATTCACCTGATGCACGAAGAAGAAGTCGCCTGAAGGAGCAGAGCCACACACATTATTTTCACACCGGTGGGTGTGTATGGCCTGCGTGAGATCCAGTGCTTTTAAAAGTTTCTGTAACCCTAAAAAAAGAAATTCTGGATTCACTAGGGAGATGTCACCGGGAATCTTTATAGCGTGCCATAGCACGATGAAATGACACAGTGGGCAGCCATTTCCTGAGCGTACTTCGAAGTGGTAGGAGGAATGATTTGCAGGGAAAACCCCTACAACACCAGAAGGGAGGCCTGGAAAGATCAAAGGACTGGTGAAGAACTGCAAAGGATCCCCATGCCTTGCATGAACAGGTCACTGCTGCCAACATTTTTTTGCTTTGCAGAGTGGTCACAGGACTGACTCTGACCCCACATGCTGGGATGCTGACTGGGGAATACCTGCCCAGCATGCTGGCCAGGGCTGGTTCTGTGCAGTGGCTTCACCAAAACCAGACAAGTCAGTGGGACTACCTTGAAAAGGTGGCAAGGGTGCTGCTTTACAGGTCACCTGGGATGCTTCCAGCCAGGGCAGGGGAGAGGAGCTGCAGGTAGACCGGACTCACCCTGGCTGCAGCCAAGCATCCCACTCTGGTTCTTGCGTTGGGCCATGGGGTCAGCAGTCCCAGGGCCACCTGATGAAATAAAGCCAGCCCCCACCACAGGCTTTCACCATCCTCAGAAGGCTCTGCATAGTACTGCTGAAGCAGGTGGTGTAAGGCATGATATGCTCGGTCTCCCTTGCAGGAGAAAGCCTGAATGCATGCTGCCTGCTGCCCTGATACAGGTACCCCGTGTTACTCGCTGGTGTGCTCAGGGTAAACAGCAGCTGAGGCCATAGAATGTGCTAGTTTTATTTTTGTAGTTATTAAATCCAGAAACCTGTGTCAAAGCTCTCTACTTCCTTGCACTACTCCCTACACAAACACAGTACGAAGTCTGTCTCTGCCACAAAGACACTACAGGTGGCAATGCTCACTCGCAGTCTGTGTGATTCCTCCTCTCTGCACCCACAGCACAGCACAACATGGGGTTGTGCTGTGGGATTTCTGCACTATCCATTCCTATTTGCATGGCATTTTTTCTGCAAAGTCCAGCTTCAGGCTGTGGCTTTTCCTGAGCATCAGTTTCCCTTACATACTGGGCTAATAAACATATAAAGTTCTTCACCCTTTCCTCACCTGTGCTTTCCTCCTCATCCATTTCTGCCAACTCTGCTCTCTACAGATGGCCTTCAGACAGTCACTTTGAAAAAATAAACAAAGCTTGCTCTCCTTATGCAATTCCTGTGGTCAAAAGTGGTATGGTATGGTGAGATGAGTTATGGTGCCATTGATGTTTCTGGATAAGTAAATGACCAGATTGAAGATGTAGAACTGAGCCATTCACATTTCCTCAAATCCAGTGCCATGTGAAAAAAGAAACGAACAAACAAAAACAAAACAAAACAAAAGAAAACACAGATTTATCTTGTTTGCAGTGGCAAGGGACAGGATAGGCTCATAGACTGCAAAGTCCTGTATAACCAGATCCAGTCTTGGAAGTGGATATGCTGATTTTTGCTGAGCAGAACTTTGTAAAAACAAAGTAATGCGTGGCTAGCTGGAACCGCACAGGACCAGTAACACCTGAGAAATGCATCAACAGCAATATTTACATTCATTTGTCCATACCTTTACTTATTTTAGTGCAGATTTTCTATGTGTTTTGCAGGATCTCCCACAGATCAGATCTTTCCTGACCCCTTTTTCTGAGGGGTGCTTTTCCTACTCCAGTCCTGTGGGTGCAAATTGAAAAGAATTTTTGTAGCCTTGAGGCCAAGTCCCTTCTACATTCAGATTCTAGAGGCCTCAAGGTCATCTGGTTTTACTTTCTGGCTTTGCTGGACATTTCAAGTTCAGACCCAGAAATCTTGTATCTGGGCCTGCTGTTACCCTTGTACTTCTATGCTACAAGCAGTTACCCTGAAGCGTTTTGGTATTTACCAGAACTGTGTTTAATGTGGTGTTGCTGTGATTACCCGCTGTAGAAACTTGGCCCTTTCATGCCAGGATAGTTTGTCCTTCAGTATTTGGAAGTGTTGCTTAATATGTGGTCAATTTGAAACACTTCTAATTATATGTTCCTTTAGTTTCTCCTAATAAGATGGTGGTCTCCAGCCATAACAAAATCCAGCTATCAAAGTGAGAAGCAGACCCTATTTTAATTCCCATAGAGCCTCTTTTTTCAGGCTTTCCAGAAGCAATTTTTGACTTAGCCTTTCTGCGTTTTACTGAGGCAATCAATTCTTATTTCTTTTCAGTTTACTTCATCAGCTAATGAAAATTGCTACCTCACTGCCTTTTACCTTCTCTACTTTTTAAATAATGCATATCTTTCAATGCCTATGTCTGAGGCAAGACTACTATTCCTATGTGTTTCCATTGTTTTTGTAATATCCTTTTTCTTTTGTTCTGGACCAGGGATTCTACTTCCTATATATGTCTGGTCTTAATGCACAGCATTTCTCTTGATTTTCTCTGTTTTAATCCAGTTTTAAATAGCAAATTTCATTAAATGTATCACACAAACATTTATTCCCCTCTTCAATATTATTCCCATATTCTCTTGATGCCCATTCCTCTCCCCTTCTGTGTCCTATTTCCCACTGCAATAATCTTATTTGTCTGATTTTGCTTTTTTCTGTGCATTAGAATCAGGCACGGAGATTAAGCAAGTCTCCCAACCTTCTCCCCTCAGTTCCTAGTTTAAAGCTCCTATAAGTCATGCCACGACAACCCTAGGAGTTATTCACATGGATTCCATTCCCAAGAGCAGTCCCCACCCTGTGAAACACTTTTTTGCGGTCACATATCTCAGAACCTTGCTCACAGCAGAGGCCTATGAGCCATGGGATTGTTTTACCTCTCAAGTTATGCCTTTGCTCTTTGCCTTCTGCAGATTGCCTGTAAATTCATTCATTTCAGCGTTTATGAATGCCATCCCTGACCACCTCAAAGTGACTATGGCAGTATCATCTGGCCCACCATGGAGGACAGACTACAGATTTTCTTCTGTTCTCATCAGGATCTTTTCCAGCCTTACAGCACATTCTTGCTGTTACCCATGAGTACCAATTCTCATCTAAATCTGACTTTTATGAGTCTTCCCAATTATTCTTAATAAAAACCATTGGTCACAAAGACCTTCCTCTTCCTATTAGCAGAAATGCCTGCACAGTCCTCTGATTTTCTTTTTTCAGACAACCTTCATCCTATGGGTCATCCTTGTTCTTTCTTTGCTTCCTCTTCTCTTCTACTCAGACAATGCCCTTCTCATCTTATCACTTGTATCTTAGTCATCTTTTTTTCCCTGTGCCTCTTTTTGTTTCTTCTCTATTAGCTGATCTTCTCTGTTTCTTCTCCCACGGTCACAACTTCCACAGGCTCCATCATCTATTGATCTGTCCTCTGAGTACCAGAAGTGATCTAGAGAGTCTCACTCATCTCTTGTCTCCATCACATGTTTAAATACCCTTCGGAGATCCACCCACATGTCAATATCACATTATCTAGATGCTTGAGTTTTGGAATATCGTGCTTGCATTCTCTTCCTCCTAACACAGAACAAAGCTGTATTCCCTCTCCTACTGCCAGGAGACATCTACCAGTGGGGCTGCAGATGTGGAGCTCAGGACAAAGCTGGACTACATGGCCAGAAGCTTGCTTAAGGGCTCTCTTGAAGAGTGAAGGCTGGGGAAGAGGGGGGAGTCAGACACTCCCCCTTTGCTGTGTTAATTGTCTCAGTGCTAGTGGGAATAAAAAGTACTAAAAGTTTATTTTAGACACTAAATCAAACAAATGCGCTATATGCACAGTTCAGGAATTAAAAATCAAGTAATACATCTTGGAAATGTTTTTAAAAACATTCCATTTAGTGCCATTACAGAGAATTAATTATTTTTTTTTTTTGGAGTTGGGTTTCTCTCTGTTATTAAACGCATTTGCTTGATTCTAAGAAGCCTGTTTTTCCTTCCTCTGATCCTACTATCTGCTGTTTGCATCACCACAGTCCATCACAGAGGAGTCAGGTCTTGTGTCACAGGCACACGATCATGCCTTTAGGTAGGAGCAGCAGCTAATCCTGCTCCCATTCCTCTGCTTCCACCAAAGGGAAACAAAGCACAGATGAAATACTGACAGAAGGAATGCATGCAAGGGAACTGATTTGTGGCATATTATATCATTATTATTCTTGTTAATATGACATTACCACTTTTCAGTTTGTTTCAATAACATGATATTTAAGTGACGGTGTCAAAATATTGACAACATGATAAATAGTAGATGTATCCTAGCCTGAGAAGGATCAGCAATATGCTATGCAACTTCTATCCTTTTTTTTTTTTTTCTTTTTCTTTCCTTCTTCTTCCCTCCTCCCTCTTACTCCCCAGCTGCAACATTAAGCAGTTGGGTTGCTCTTATCTTTCTGCTTGTGCATGTGTGTGTTTCTAAATGGATTGATTCCACTTTATGACACACTTGAATTACACAAAGGAAAGAAACTGTCCTAGTTAGAAAAGCACAAAGGGATTTTGCAAGGGAAGTATTTGAAGAGGGATATGTCAAATTAAATAAAGACCATTGTTAAACATTTTTCCTGTTATAGCCTTAGTTCTGAAGAGAGTCTAAATTTAGACTGTGAGTTGGAGGTATGGCTTCGTGTTGCATATCAGGTCCTATATTTGGAAGAAAGATTTGCATTGCGGAAGTGGCCTAAGGAGCTTTTAGAAAAATCCTGAGGGCTTTGTTTCTATCCTCTGAGAAACATGTTTCTTGTTGTGTTTTGTCATGGTGGTTACCCTTAAGGGATGGTAAAGGATACACCAAATTACACTCCTAAGGCAAGCAGCTTTTCCTGATGCAGTCCGGTGGTGACCCAAAGCCAGGTGGGGTTCATATACAATGGAACGATGTTTCTACTCAAGCTGATGACAAGGCTGATCTGGGCTCAAGATACCTGCACAGTTCACATATGGGAATCTAAACCAATGTCACAAGGTGCTTGGGCCCAGTGGTGAACCAAGACTGAGAGCTCCAGAGGTTGCATCCATCAGAGGGAGAAATTCATGGGATCTGCAGTATTTTAGGCCAGTCCTCAACTTACACAGAAACCAGAAACTATCTCAAAAGCTGAATCGAATAATGAGGGGAAATCTTCTTTCTCAGCTGCATGGCTTGTTTCAGGCAGCATTCAGTCAAAAAAAACCTCTGCTTTTGTTAATGCCACATCTCTGAATACTTGTTCGAGCAATGTCCATTTTTAACTTCGTCTCGATTTCTCTTCCAGCTTTTCTCACAAGTGCCATTCACAGCAAAATACCCAGTGACAACCCCTCCCTGCCCAGCTCCAGAGCAGCTGCTTGAATGTGCCAGATCAAGCTGTAGCTGGACATGAGGATGTGAGCTGGAGCCCACCTTGGAGCACCCCATAGTGGAGGTATTTCCTTTCAGAGGGTGAAATGGAGGCACAAAGCAGTGTGACACTCTCCCAGCACCTGGGAGCCAAAGGCAGAGACAAAGTTTCCTGAATCCTTGTCTCTGGGGCCAAGCCCCACCTGGGTGGGCTGTGGGGACAGCAAGGAGTGCTGTGGGGCAGGAGGGACCTGTGAAGCTGTGTAGGAGGAAGGAGTCCATTTCTGAGCTGCTCTTAGGGACAATCTACATATCATTAAAACTCCTGTGCCATCTGAATGCATAACAGTACTTTATCAACTAAAACTTCTTTATTTAATCAGTTGATTTAATTATGAGCTAGTTAATTGAAAAATTCATGGTACAAGTTCTGAAGGTCAGGATACTCAGAAGTTCAAAGAAGTCTGAAGCATTTGTTTCACTCAGGCTGTGACACGCGGTGCCGAGTTACAGAAATCTGCTCTGATTCAAACTGGCAAACTGATCCTGGGACTAAACAACTGAATTACCAAACAAGAAGACAATTCACTTCCATCCACAAGGTGCGAATGCATCTCCTGCCAGCCATGGTTAGCTGGTGATTGATTTATCTGTATGTTGTGGTTTCCAAAAGACATGAGTAGTAACTACTCTTGCAGAAATGCCGTTAGCAGTGTCCTGTCAGCCCTCTCAGGGACGTGTCCGTGTTCGTGCAACGTGCCGGATTGATGGGCCTGCAGACTGCAGCTCCCCCTCAACAGGAGCAATGCCGAGGGTGACAAGAGCTCCAGATTCACACTGCTGGGTGGTCACTGCATTTCATCACTGCAGGAAGGCTGCTTCCAGAAGCTGGTGAGGCCAGGTGGAGTCTCTGGGCAGGGACTTATGAACTCCTGGGTGTTGCAAACCTCGGTTTCCCTCCCAGGCCAGCACAACTGAGCCAGATCCCACTGAGAACTTTCCCTGTTGTCCCAGTCATCTGCATATCTGCTGGGATATTTGCATGTCCATGAACGATTAAACAACCAAAACCACAGCCAAAAATCAGTGAGCTTTGGGCAGATAAGGACTTGTGGAAATCCTGGGCTTTGGAAACTTAGTGTTGCTACAGAGACACGAGTTCTCTCCATGTTCCCCTCTGTATGTATGATCAGAGCAGTCCTGATATCCTGCATGTTGGCTAACCCTGGGTCACTTCAGGCTTTGTGTTTTCATCCCATCATTACGTGATTTTGCCATGCCTATCTCAGCAGAAGGGTGGCACCAGGCTGGGTTCAGCCTACCTATGCATTTATGCGCTCTAAACAACATACTCGTACTTTAAAGAATGCTTTTGTTTTTAAAGCAAGTAATACATTACATTTGGCCCTTGTGGCTGCAAAGTACTTTTAAAAACATGCAACCAACTTAATGTTGTTTTCCTGAATCTGCCAGTGGCCTTAATTGCTAGCTCTTAGGGGCTCAGCTTCTCACAGACTTTTCAATGATAACAGGGTATTGACTTAAAAGCCCTATAGTGGTTCTGTCTGTCTGTCTCTGTCTCAACTTTGATGTTTTAATGAGAAGAAATAGGGATAGGAATGAAGTCAGGAGAAAAAAAAAAAGAGAGAGAATAATAAAAATGTAGGGGAAGAAAATTTAAGCAGCAACAGCAACATGAAACAAAGGAAAGGGGAAGAAAAAAAAAAGAGGAAGGTAAAGAAAGTGAAACAAAGGGCAAAAACACGTGAAACACGTGAAAAACAAAAAGGGCAAAAAACTCACTTGCGTATATAAACAGGTGAATACTTCTTCCTGAGGGATGCTGCCTTTAAGAAGAAAGAAATGAATAAATAATAACTATGAAGTCATTTGATACTGTTAAAAACTGTCTGGGAGACTGTCCATTCCAGAGACTCTCCCTGGTGCCTAACTGCACTTTGGAGACTTGCTCCCTGATGCTGCTTACCGGCAGAGCTGGTTTTCCCCTCTCCAGCCTGCTCTAAGAGCTCCCAAACTGCCCTGGATGGTGAGGGGTCGGCCGTGCTGTTAGCAGCACATGCGCATGCCACACGGCAGCTCTGCAAATGCACCATAACAGAGTGGGGTACAGTGTGCATCATTAAAAATGGAAAAGTTTGCTCGTAGCTATGTTATATTTGACAATTGGCCTAATGAAGCAGCAGAAAGAGAAGAACAAGGTAACAGTGATGTTGTGAAATAGTTTTCGCATTTTGCTCAGGTTTCCTATCTCTCTTTATAGACATTTATGAGAATTGAAAAGCACATGAAGATTCAGAACACATTATTTGGAACAATAAATGAGTATAGGTAATAATGAAACACACACTCAAAAACAAGATAAATAATTGTTTTCCAATCTAATGTTGTTTCTATCACTCCTCGGATGAAAATATAGATAATGTATATTTCAGGTGTAAGTTCAAAATATAGATGTGCAACCAAGCAAAGGTTTATTTCTAACTCACCATCTGCTTCTGGTGAGGTTACATTGTTTTTTTCTGCATTGTGTGGTTGCATTATCTTAATAAACGATTAGTTGGGAGATATTATTTTCCTTTAAAACATGTGACAGCAAAACAAGTTTTTAATAAAGTGTTTTGAAAAAGCAGCAGACTGAAAATAACTGGGCAAGAGTTCAAATTGGTAATGAACTGAAAATGCCTCTAATTATATTGAATTTACAAGTAATAGGGTGAAGCAATATTAGAAATTACTTCTGACTGAAATTCAGTGCCTAAAGGCTGAGAACGTTCCCCTCAAACTTCCAGAGACTGAATAAAAATGCTGTATCATTACTCGTTTTAAATTTCTGACACTTTGAACCTCAAAATCAATGACAGTGGGATGTCTTCCTGAAAACAGGCATGCCAATAAATGTGCCACAAAAGCTAATATTTTTCTCAAGGCAAGATTTATTTTTGGACTTCAATTTAACCAGTACGTGTAGCATTTGCTGTAAGTCAGCCTGGTTGTGTGTAATACCAGGCTTATTACGTATTTAAACTCAAATTTTTACACTGGGCTTCAGCTTTGTCAATCTCGACAAAGCTCATCACTGGACCAAATCTCTGTGCCCCTCACCGGCAGTTTGGGGCTCAGTCTTAATCTTTGTATGAAGTCATTTTGTATCAAATGTATAAATAATTAATGCATTGCTTATGGAAACACCATCAGATTAATTCCTTTAATAACAAAATCCTGGAGATAAATAGAGGTTGGTCAGGAAAGCGACCTTTTATTTTTTTATTTTTTATTTTTTTCTGTGACCCTGAATTAAATCCTGCGTTGACCAGAATGACCATTAATCATCGTGATCAGATTGCTGAGAGAATTACCAAGCAGAGTCAGTTTAGTCATCTCAGTTTACTTTCTACTGGAAAGAGGCATGGGGTTTATACGGCACAAACGACACCATAAGCCCATGATTAGTTTCTGCAGGTCAAGGCTGATGTATATTTGTGCAGCAGCACGGACCTTGTCTGTCTGTAGTGCTCTTGAACCTACCACTGATAAATAAAGGATTTCTTCCCCCAGCATGGGTAACCTCACTTTTTGTGCCATAAACAGGTTTTAAAATGTCTTAGAGCTGAAAGTATGAAGAAAGGGTATGCTTGCGGGTCAGGCAGAGTAAACAAGACTGCTTCACAGATTCCTCTGGAGTTTAAATATGTTTGTATACCACAGGGAAGGAAAATACAGGCTTCAGGTCTGCTTCTGTGCCTACTGCTACTCCACTGCTATCAGCACAGTGTGAATGAAAACACAACCAGGGAGAAAATATTAAAAGACATTTAAAAACTTGTCAGAGCAGTTATTAGGTTAAGTAATGTTCTCTATAGCCTCAGCTTCATGGATCAGCTTTCCTGATGAGATCACAGCAGGTTAATGCAGGAGGGAGACAGAGTCAGAATCTGAATCAGAAATGGAGAAGTCCATCATAACAAGGAATGCAGAGAGTTCCTGACATGATGAAACTATGCCGATCAGATATATCTCACCTTTTCCATGCCTAGGACAATATTTTGACAGTACTACTAGGAGATGCTACATGCAGTTCATCAAAGTCAGTATCTTGACTCTTACATGGCATAAATGATAAAAAAGAAAAGGTATTTCCTCTTTTTTTTTTAAGGTGGACTTTGGGGAATACACCTTACTGGTCCAAGCTAGAATGAGTTATTGTCAGACCCAGGTCTTCTTGCTTGAGAAAAATGTTGAATAAATACAAAGAAAAAGTGTTAAAGGGAAGAGGAAAGCTGCTGCCCAGGAATCAGATATCTGTGGTGATAGTTATCACTAGACATAGATGGAAAGACAGTTCCCATATTGCCAAAGTGTTCCATACTCCCTAAAGAAACTATTACAGGATCTCTTGTAGGAGAAATGTTACAGGACCTGTATTAGAGGATCTGTTGCTGGACAAACGGTATGTCACCTGTACCTGCTGGCATCTCTCCTACCTTCCTAGCTGCATATCCCTTTCCTGCCATTTCCAGATGACATGCCTTTCAGCTGGTACTCCATGTGATGCTGTAATGTACCAGCTCTGCCAGAAGAACATATACCGGAGATGGCTGGTAGGGTTGATCTTTAACCTGTCAAATTTCAGTTATCTGAGTGTTCACCTCATACTCCAACAAACACATGTGCACATCGTGCATGTGTATGCACATGTATATGCACAACTTTAACATGGCCAAAGTGCTACTGCACTCCTGTAAAGGCTGGGGTGAATATCTATATGTGTGGGTGAATTCACATGGGGTGAATGTCTATATTAGAACAGAACAGAACAGAACAGAACAGTTTGGTTGGAAGCCGCCTCTTGGCCTCCTCCTCTCCAGCCCAAACAACCCCAGTGTCCTCAGCCTCTCCTCACAGGGCATGCCTTCATGTTCTCTTACCAGCTTTGGTGTCCTCCTATGGGTGCGTGTGAGGACCTGAACACCCCTTGTTACATTGTGGAGCCCAGAACTGCACACAGTAATCAAGGTGAGGCTGCACCAGTGCTAAATCCAGAATCTACCAAAAGTGTTTTTATCACCACCACCATGGCTGTTCTTTACAAGAAACGTTTATTCTAATTATGAATTCTGGATGATAGGAAACTGCTTAAAAGCCATCCCAAAGATCTGCACACTACCAAATGCCTCTGCATGAGTGGGGGCAGCCTGTGGCAGGACTGCATCCCGTCCTTGCCAGACTGGATGCAACGGTGAGCGGCTATTTTGTGGCAGCCTGAGCAGGTCCTTCTCCTTCCTGAAGGCGAGGTGCAATGGAAGTGGCACACGCTGATCAGGCAAAAGATGTGGCAGTGGGTATTCTTCATCAGAGTGTCGCATGCAGCGCGGTGTGACATTTAGCATGTTTAGTTATAATTCAGCATGGTGATGCCAGCCAAATTAGTAACCTGCTTTCTGGAAGCCATTTAATAACAGTCACAAATGGCCTGAGGAAATCCCCGTCTGTACTAAAGACAATTTAACAGACACAGATGTGTTCATCTATGCAGAAACTTCAAAGGAGGCATTTTCACAAATAGGTGCTGCTTGTTGTCTTCCTGGTGGCATTTGTTACTGCTTCCTGCAACGCGTGTTGTCTTGTCTTCTTGGAGAATCGCCCAGAGGGAAGGGCCACCCCTTCTTCTTGCTAAAATCCAGAAAGTCCAGACCAATTTTATATTCCCCTATTCTGTTAATACAGAGATATGTTCTTAGAAAGCATCAACTAGAAAGGCTGGTACACCATACTGCATTTTATACACAGGGCTATTGCTTCATCATTCGATATAAATTAGGAAACATTTCAAAAAATGAATCCAAACCCAAAAAATCATCTTAGTGTACTTTTATGTGAGATTATTATTCTATCTAGATACAATATCTATATTTAAAATATATGAAATGTAAGTATACTTAATGTTCAAAGTGATATATGATAAAGATAGGAGAAGGTGAACTCTTGATATATTACAAGTCTTTCATACCATGAAATAACTATTGCCTATTATTTTACTCCTGACATTTTTATTTTTAGGGGAATTTCACTTGATTTGTATTGCTGACACCACTGATATGTTGTTTCCAGTGACCTTACATCCAAAATCAGTAGGGTGTGACATTTGATGGCCCAGATAAAAAACATTAATGGTAGAAGAGAGGGTTTATTTTCCTGGTCATAAATTAAGTTTAAATAACTCAGAATTTATTTTAAACTCTTCAGTACTTTTTACTGTCTACCCAATAAATGTATTTATTACTGGCAGCTTAACTCAGGTTTCCTTGGTGAAGCAGTTTACTTAGATGCTTATGTGCAGGCTTGCCTTTATTTTGGTAACAAGCACTGCTTCCCACATTTGAAAGGAGATTGCTCTCAGGTAGTAAATAGACAGGGATATAATGGCATTGTCTTCCAATTTTACCTACATGTAGACAGGTAGAAGAGCGAGAGCAGCAGCTTTTGGCATGATTCACCATAATGAAGATTTGGGCTCAGAGATTTTTCAGACTCTGTTAACATGTGTGGACAGAGGGTGACATAAATATTAGTACAACTTAATGTCTACTCTTGTCACACCCGTTCATCATCCTGCCTGTGCAATTTGCCCTGCAAATGTTCTCTTAAGGCTTTTTAAAAATTATTTTATTTATTTGTTCATTTATTTATTGGTGAATGCCAGTGAGCTACTTGCCATTCTGGTGTATATTTCTCCCCTTTGGAAATATTCAAGATCTCCAGATGTAACTTGAAAAGGAGAGAGAGAGGGTGAGAAATTCACTCCCCAGAAGTGCTACCATCAGTCCTGGGGCACAGGCACCTTGAAGTGGAGGGGGAATGAGGCTGGTGACTAGCGAAACCTTACAAATACTGTAAAAAAGCCTTCCTGCCCTCCCTGATCTGCAGCCAGGTCCGAGGGCCCTGCAATGTGGCAAGGAGGGTATGATTTTATGGACCAACATTTATGAAAATGATAAATTGTTATTGGATTGTATTAAGAATTTTTATAACAGTAAGGGGAGAGCAATGGCCATATATAGGCTCTGAAAGTAAAGGCGGGTTCCTGCAGTGCGAGGCTGTACTCTGTGTTCCCTTCTGTCATGTTTTATTGTACAGGACTGTTTAGGAGACCACTGTGTCTCTTACACACCGTCGGTGGGTGGTGATGGAGCATCTGTTTGCACAGCAAAGTCCTGCAGGCACTGACAACAAAGAGGGGTTGCAAAACTTTTTTGCTCCTCAGAAAGGCCTTGTTGGAGTTTCTGGTGCAGCTGGGTGCACTGAAGCACAATCAAGCTCTATGTTTTAACAGAGGCAGTATCTTTCCCAGGGAAGGAGAGGGGAGAAAACTAGTTTGCTGAGCTGAGATGCCTCCCGTTCTCATGTTGAACAAGCACCATCTGTGTCTTCAGTACTGGCGGAAAAGCACAAGAGATTTTGGATACCAGTATGTGAACTCCATTGTGCAAAGTCTTGTTGCAGCCAGACTTTATTTCTCTTGCCCTGAAACGGTTCAGGCTCAGCCTGATAGACCTGGCCTGTCAGTGGAGATTGCCTGCCCCATTTTCTAGCAGGGATTCTTGGTGCCATGAGGCAGGTCAGCATCATGGCCCCAGCCTAAACCACAAAAGCTTTAAGTAGCTCCCCGTGTGGCTGGCACTGCTGTGTCTTGATGGAAGGATAACGTCTGGCCACAGCAAGATGCTTGCCAGTTATTGACCTCTGAGGGGGGATTTCAAGCAGGGTTTGAGCCCCCAGCGTGAATTCTGAACTGAGATGGAAAGTGCAATGCCCATTTGTCAGCCCATCTGTGTATTTCAGAGTGATCAGACAGCTACAGCACTGAAAAAAACAGGTCCCCCGAAACATAAGAGTGCTCAAAATGAAGGTTATAACTCAGTCTCTCGGTTACTCAGCTTTTAGGATTCATATTTTCTTCTGCATCCAAGAGGTTTATTTCTAGGAGATTTTATTTTGGGGATATTTTTTTAAATGATTCAAGCTGATCTTTGTGTAACTCTTGATTTCAGCATCAGTCTTGCAGGAAAAAAATGCCAGTAGGAACTGGCAATGCTCAAGGAGGATAGGAGCTGTTTGGATGTACAAATTTATATGTCTTCTTTGACGGAAAGTATTTTATACAAGTTGAAGTCTACTGGTTCCAGCAGTCTACAGCAGCTGACTCACTGAGGAGAACCAGGCCCCGTGAGCCCAAGTTTGGCTGGTACTTTTCAAAACATTTCCTATACAAAATAAGCTATAGAAGAATAATAACTCCCCCAGTGTTTTCCTTTACAGTTAATTTTCCTAGGCTCATATGCCACTGCTGAACTGGCACGGGAGCCATCTGTCAGATGACCAACGAGAAGAAGGAGGAGGGAATTTCACATTGTCCCCTCACCCTCTTCTCCAGACAGCCGTGGAAGTGGAATTGGCCCCCAGCTTGTCCCTGGGGGGCACCAAGGCTTTTGACTCCTTGACCTGGGCACTCCTCGGCAACTCCTGCTTGTGCAGCTAGTGGTGGAGCAGGAAGTTCCCAAGGTACATCCTCACCTCATCTCGCTCTCCCTTCATCTCCTCTGGTGATCTTGGAGGGATTTTCCTAACAGCTGCATGTGTCAATTTTCCAGGGTTCACAAGAGTTCCCACGTCTGATAGTCAATATGCCAGCCACTAATATATAGTATGCTTTTACTGTGAATTCATAAAGTATCACTGCAATTAAACTTCCCTGATAATGACATAATTTATTAATGAAGAAAGGTTCATCTTGAAGCTCTATAAAAAAAATAGGGTCAATTCTCCCTCGTGGTATCATAGGATTCACATTAGATACATATTTTGAATATAATTTTAAAATACGGCCATGCCAAGGATCCTAGCGTGCTCTTTTGTGCCCCGATTAGCCCCTTTTCAGACTACTCACAAAAAGAAATAGGGGGAAGACAGGTAAGCAGAAAAAAAAAAAAAAGAAAAGAGCCCAAATCCTCCTTTTGGTAAGAAAAATCACAAGAATCTTCAAACTGTTTTGTTTTGACCCTTCTTAGAGGGAAGATAGAGCTTTACCTGTTAAGGTCAAAAGGCTCTTGGGGAAGGCTGGGGAATAGTACTGTAGCATATGACAGGGCTGCAGCATCTGCCTCATACAGTGTAAAAATGCATTAGTATATGGCTCAGCTGATGATCTAGTGGCCTTTTCCATATATTTGTGATTATGCCCTCTGAAAAGACCCTAGTATTAGTAATAACTAAGTCAATGAAATAAGCAAAATTCAAGTGACTGCTACCTCAGTGATATCTGCAAATCTAAAGGGTTTGCTTTATATTAATGGGCTCCATATGGTTGCAGAAATTCTCTGTCTATTTGCTATATGTGCTGTTGTTTCCATTTTTTTTTTTTTTTTTTTAGTAAAATGTTCTAAATATTTGCTGTTGGAAGAAAGCAATGCTATGGTAGACTCTGAAGTGATATTCATAAGAACCGCGAACACTGACTAATTGATTAACCAAGAGTTCTTGAAGAGAATGATTTGATTAGGGTAATTTATAGAGATTGTATCTTTTGTCATCATTTGTCTTTGAAAACATAGAAGAAAACTGCTTCCAAGTGCATGTAGCCGCTGGCATGAGAGATGGTGTGCACTACATCATCAGTTACAGCAGACTGCTCAATTTTGTACCTTTCCAGCTAGTCAAATATCCAATAACAACACACGTGCGCACACATGCACACACACACAAGCTCTCTAGCTCTTTGCACTCGAAACTTTTCTAACATCGCCTTAGAAAAATATTTGGGGTTGTTCGCCGCTCTGCTCTCTGTAGCATAAACATTTATTTAAATGGGGCTGTCTTTTCAGTAATGAAGAATGAAGGAAAAACAATGGTCTGATTTTGACAAATTAACTTGTGATTTGGAGAGTCAGTGAAGCAGGGAAGAGACATTCCTAACTATACTAATTAAATGAGCTTGCAACATTTATTTTAATGCAATGGAACCAGCCATATGAAGATGAACATTTTAATTTATTTTGCAGTGACATTATGAAAAATTTCTCTGCTGCAGATTATCTACAAAAACAAATCTCATCAGCATCTAGGTTTGTGCATGAAATTTACATCTCTCACACAAGTTTGACCTTCCCCAGTGAAAACAAATGAAATGTGCTAAGTTAAAAAGTTTCTGCAAAGGTTGTCTTCCCATTGATGCGGTGGTTTATGTTCAAATTACCTCTGTGAAAAACACATCCATTTTTCATGGTGCAGTGTAGATGAAAAATTCTGAATCCGTTCTAAGGGGAATGCAAATATAGCTCATTAGTTCAAAAACATTTTTCATGAACGACTGCTGAGTATTTTCAGGCAGATGAGAATGTGCAGCTTCAGCCAAGAATGAGCGCCACATGTCCTACTAATTGTTTTTTAAACTTGTTCCTTTCCTCTATGGCATTCAGTTACTCTAGAAAGTGGGAAGATTCCTGGAGAAAAAAAAATAAATACAGGTAGCCTCACTTATAGCTTATAGTAGGTCTTTTCAATATTGTGTGCAGTATGAGGAAAAAAATAGGAGCATTAGCTTTCAGATGGGTAATATCGTTATATTCAAGCACATGACATTTCTCTTCTCTGAGTTTTTTCAGGTTTTAGTAATGAGTAGAAATATTATTTATGGAGTGCCATCAGCAGAGAGAGCGTTGTCCTAAGGTTCATATCAGTGACGATGTTATGGAGCTGCTGTCAGTAGGAACTGCAGGAGCTCATTGGGTTTTGCTTTTTTAACTAGGTTGAGCAGCAGTAAGGTATTTTCACTGCTTAAAATGATCCTTAAGGTGTTTTAGCCAGGATTTTCCTCTCTTTTCAGCATGCATCCCAAAAGTTCAGTACAAGATGGCCTTAAAAAGCAGAAGATTTGTGCAATGATTCAGGCTTCCAGCCTTTCCTCTATGAGTGTGAAGAAACAATGAACAGCAACAACAACAAAAAACAACATTCTGCAGAAATTTTGTGATTACAGTGCCTGTCACTTGGTGTATACCACATGTCTCTGAGCGGTGGTTGTCTGCGTGTGGTGGGCACCCACCAGCTCCTCACCCCCTGGCAGAGGAGGACTCTCCCCATAGCCTGACCCACCTTCGCAGCTCAGGCAGGTTTTTTCCTCAGCCCCCTGGACCCATGAGTGCCTGTGAGTTATAGCCATGCCCTGGCACCTATGGACTCATAGATTATCTTCACCTGGTCTCCCAGGATGTCCGTGTGTTCCACCAAGAGATTGGCAAACTCTGGCAAGTTGTGAAACACCCCTGAGCTGCGGCCATCCCTGGACTAAACTGTCCACTGGACTACCCTCTGTGCACAGAAATACTTGAAATGGGATGAGTGCAGACTTGTCCATCTGAAACTGCAGGGGGATTTTAGACAGGAAAGCAGTTACTACTGAAAGCTGAGTTGGAATTTAACTGTAACAATTGTATTAACATCCCTAATGCAATGTTATGGGAATCCTAATAGCAGTCAAGTATGAAAACTTAAGTCAGTTGATGGTAAAAATCCTGTTGCCCAAGATCATAACCCCTCTTTTTCACCTGAAAAGCAGTCCTGTGTTCCCTAGATGTTTGCTAAACACTTGCTTATTACCTCTTTTTCAAGATGGAAGATCACCAGGTGCTGAATAAAACCACTGTTCTGTACGCTTGTTAATGTTTTGTTGATGAATGTCATGCTACCATTTTTTTTTTCTTGACTAAGGATGCTGTTTTTCTATTTAGGTCTTCCAGAATACTTTTTTTTTTTTTTTTTTGGTAGCCAATCTTAAAAAATATTCTCTTATGATAATTTCAGGTGACAAAGCCCTTAAAGCTTGTTCTTTACTTTTAGCTTGCTGAAACAAGAGAGGTATTCCTGCGCTTCAAAACAATAGGCAGAGAAAGAATTTTCTCCAGATTTCACAGCACTTTCTCGTAAAGTGAAAACCAGGACCTGTAATCCAGCCCCCACAGCTACAGAGCCAGAACACAACCATGGTTTCACTTGCAACAAGGAGTGCTCCCCCAAGAAAGTGGTTCCTCATATTTCCTGTGAATATAAGAAATGCCATGGATAGTGTAAACACACAGACTATGAGTGCCTCCAATTCCTTGAAGGTTAGGGTCAGTGCTGGAGCACTGGCAATGTAAGCTCCGGTGTGTGATTCTCAGCACTGAAGGAAAGAAGAGGATTTATATGGAGTTAAAGGGGTGACGGTCAGCCTTCGTGTTGAATATACACTGCAGCATTCAATAACTGCCTTTAAAAGTCATTGGGTAATAATTATGCTCAGAAATAATGAAGCTGTCACATCATGCACTGACTCCAACAGAAGAGCTAGCTGAAGAAACAAACCTTCAGGACACCTAAAATCACATAAAATTGCCAATGTATCATCTGAGAGGAGAGAGAAAAGTAGCCTCTTCCACTGTGATGGAGTTGTTTGAAGCTGTTTCACTGGTCTTGAAATGTGGAAGTGTTTTACCATCACTGAGACTCCCTTAAAACAGTCAGCAGCCAAGCTCATGGTCGCAAAGCTGAAATTTCTAACTATGCATACATTCAGCTAAAAACACCAGTGTGCTGAGATGATCTCATAGGACTAGGCTCATCCACAGAGGTACTTTTATGAAACCATGACTCCACCAACAATGAGTCTGTCACGTGTTTTTCAGTGTGCCATTTACAAGTAATAAAGGCTGCTGTCATGCCTCCCACAAGATCCCTGATAAGAGAAAAAGATGATGCATTTATACAAAAGAGAAGCTAGCACACAGACCTTCAGAAAGAAACTTTTGACAATTTGCTTTTGATTCCAATATAACCTACAAGGAGTTCATTGCTCTTTCTGAGCTCGTATACATCTTGTGTTTCCCTTCAGGAATCATTTCTCTTCATTCAGCTTCTTACTCTGTTTAGGCAACCAGATTGATGTTGTGTGCCTGGACTGGGGGCTTTTCTGGCTTTCTGTGAAGCTAGCGGCTCAGACAATGGCAGGTATCTATCCCAATGGGGAGATGCTTTATTTCTCACCAGTCTTCCTGATCCCTCCAGAAGCCACATTTCTTCCCCTTTCGTTTGTCCCCTTTTCCCCTTTCTTACTCTGATTCCAATTACCCTTTAGCTAAGAAGCATCCAATGATATTAGTCGCCTTCTGCCATTCATAAAGAGCAGCCATTTGCTTTCATCCCCATAAACATTTATATTAGACCAAGGTAAAAAAGGAGCAACCTCATGAGGCTTTCTTGTGAGAGATTAGTCTGTGTGTGCTTCTTCTGTAGGAGCTGCAGCCCACTGTTCCTCTGGAAGACACCAAGCAGTCCCTCTGTGGTCAAGAGCAGGTTTAATGGCTCTCCAGCCATCTTCCTTGCTGACCACAAATAGGACACAGAGCTGGTGAACAGACAACATGGTCAAGGTTCTAGTGGATACCAGCTGCTCCCATCTGCCTCAGGAAACCCTCCATCACACGCTGGGACATGAGAAAGTCGGATGACTCCGAAGCTTCTGCCTGCAGTGGCAAACCTCTGAAGACCTCCAGCTGTAATGCTGTGGTTGCCACTTCCAGATTTCTCTGTGGCTTAGGTGACTGGGGGCCCTTCTCTGCTCACATTGAGCTGCCTGTAAATCCCCATGCAGTTGGAGACACCAAACTGGGGCAGCACTGGCTTTGTGGCTGGCTATTGAAAGCGGTGTCTCTGATCCTAGTGAATGGGTCACCTCAGCTTAGGGATCCTCCTGGGTCTGGCTGCAACTCCTGCCTTTTCACACACCTGTCATTTTGACTCACACTGATTGCTGAGTGGCTCTAGCATCAGACAGCCTGCAAGGTTTTTTCCACGAGATGCTAGTCTTTGGACAGCAGGAGTGCCATAAATGAAAGCTAACAGACAGATATGAAAATAAGTTTTCTCCCTCTGTCTTTCTCTTTCTCTCCCTGTCCTTTAGTGCAAAACCAGTTTGCAGGAGATTAATTTTATGTAAAGTTTTGCATTTCAGATTGTGATCAGCATTTTTTTTCCCTCGGTTGGCTCTGAGAAAACATATATTCAAGTTTGAGAATTCATCATGTCTGATTAATGATGTGTATATAGAGCTTTCTGTATCATCTTCCTTCTTTTGGTCTTTTTTATTCAGTTGTTTGCTGTACTCCAACCCTGCGGATAGATGGTTCTGCAGTGATAAATGTAAAGTTTGCATAAGCCATGTAACAGCAGGACAGCCTATTATCACTGTACATTTTCCATGGCTGTGCAAACCTCTGTAGGCTATTTTATTGCTAATAGATCCACAGAGAAACAGTAGTGATTTTATGACTCTTTTTAAAATGGAAATTCATGTTTGAGAAATACAACTGGGAGGAAACAGATGTAAACCACTTAAGCATTTGCAGAAAATTGAGATGCGCACTCTTATTTACAGACCCACATCGCCTCCATCGTTTTATTTTCAAAATTAAAATAAGCAATCTGTTTGCCATGGGAAATGAGGAACCGTAAACTTGTTGTTTTTCCTTTACAAGCAATGGCCAGCATCACTGTCTCTGTGCTTAATGGCACAGCAGAAAAGGGATGACAATTGGCACCCCCCCCCTCCAGGTTTTATTGTTTATAACACATTCCCTTTGTAATCTGCGTGAGAGGTATGCAAGTGGGAAAGATTTTAGCATAACAATGTGTCTGAATTCACATAATGTTATAAAAGCTAACATGATTAGCTAACCTATTATAAGGTTTTACCCAAGTATTTAAAGCTATTGGAAAATTGATTTAAAAAATTTAATAGCAAAAAATTGCGAAGCATTTACACTCATGTCAGAGTGCTAGTGTGCTCATTGCCTACACCAGCAGAAAATATTTTTTACTTCTTGCATGCTGATTTAGATTACTGATTTTGAGGGCCAAGCATCCAATTGGAAAATTATTATAAAATAACCCTATAAGCTCAGTTCAAAGTGTGAACTCAGGAAATCATCTGTCAGAAAAGGACAGCACTGAACGTCTATTAGTTATAACAAGACTTTATGCTGATCTGCAGCCCTGCATCCATGCAGACTGGAACATACACCCTCTTAGTGCTCTTTTAAGAAAGGTATTATGGAGGCTTGGAATTATGGCACAGCATCGCTGAGGGCCAAGGCTGAAAGAGGACACAGTGAGCTCCTTACTCCCCAGGAGTCACCACCAGGCACAGATTTTTTCAGCTTTGTATTTCTGAATTATTGCCTGTTTTCCAGGAAAGTAAGGGGGTACAATGCTTAAGTTCTTAAAAGGGACTCACAATATACCCTTACAGATTTCTCCTGTCTGAATAAGGCAACTGAGTGAGCAGTGTAAAAAGCTCTGCATTCAACAACCTGCTGAAAGCCAGCCTTGAAGCTCGGGTGAAGCCAGGTCCTTCTCTGCAGCCATGCTGGTAGTCACCTGGACAACATATTCTTAAGAAAAATTTGAAATTCTGATGAAGCAGCTGAGAAGAAGGTGGAGGACCTCACTGAGATGCCCCATTTGGGCCTCCTCTTGTGCCATAAGAATACGAGAAAGGAACAGAGAGCTGCTTTTGTTCAGGGCAGTGCCACCAGCAGGCCTGGATCATGTCAACACAGCTTGCAAGCAGGAGAGGGAAGAGAGCAGCTGGGGAGAGCAGAGCTGGCAGTGTCAAACACCCAGGGAGCAAGGATGCAAGCTCTCAAAGAACAGATTGAAGAGAAAGAAAAATCAGGTGTCAAGAAAGAATGGCCTGGGGAAGTGGGGAGGCAAAACAGCTGGGATAGGAGAGCTCCCATAAAGAGCAGAACCAGACACTAATTCCACTTTTGGGAGAAAAGACTAAGACACATATTGCATTAAGGAGAGCTAACAATACAGACTGCCTCCCCTAATGTTGCTCTTCCACGCGATCAGTTTCCATAGTGATGTCGCTTGATTGCAAGCAAGAGAGGAGATGACGATCTCTGCAACAGCGCAGGTGGCTCCACAAAAATGCACAAGACCCTTGTACCCCTGAAGAGTGGCTTGCTCCAGCTCCTGCCTGATGATACATGCAGGAAGGGACTGTCAGTTTTGACCTACCTGTACGCAGAGCAGGGACACTCTCCTGCTCCATCCCCAAAAGCCTGCAGAAAGCAAAGCCTCTCGCTGGCCATGCTGCATCTGCCACCAACAGGCCTGCCACATCCCAGACCTTGGAGACACCATTCAGAAAACGTGCTTCAGCCTTCCGTCCATCACAAACAGCAGCGACACTGGTAAGCTGGAAGAGATGGTGTTTCACACAAAATTGAAGTGAAAGAAATCTTTCTTATACTTTCCTTCACTTCACTCAGTACTGATAAGTACATTAAAGAGCTTTATTGACCCCTGGTAGTTAAACGGAAAGCTTTCTTGTTGCAGCACTGAAAGAAGGGACAGATTTTCCAACAGCTGTCTAATATCTCTGTCAACATGGAAATGAAATAGATTTAAGGACCTCGGAAAAGCATCCGAACATTTAGTGCCCGGTAATAACGAATTCCAATTTCCACATGCAGAAACTGGAATTACTTTCAGTCTGCTCTACCAGCTTTCTAAATAAACATCTGGTGCAATTTTATTTTTTAGAACAAAACAAAACAAAACAAAAAACTTCCAAAAGCAGGCTTCTAGCTGACCATCTCTTCATTAACCCAGCTACAGAGGCAAAGTGTTTGAAAACGCTGGCGTGAACCTGTGTGTCAAATTCAGGCCCAGAGGGAAGAAAAGAGCAAAAATAAATAGCCAAATAACAGGATAAATGAGAGCCAATTTTGCTGGGTTTTGTGAGACACACCAAAACCCTTCAGATCCATGTTGAGCAGTGCTCAGATCAATGGACAAAGAGACAAATAATCACAGTGTTTTCATTCTGCAGCTGCACACAACACTCCTTGTTCTTAGATCAAGGCATTGTGAAGAGGAAAGATCAAGCAAACGTAGCCTGAGGACCTGTGAAGAGATGACTGCTCCTTTCCTTGGTCCAGCCCAGCCTGCTATAGCTTGTATCTTAAAACCAACAACAAGATTGAACAATTATTCCCTCTACGCTTGTTATTGTCATCCAATAAAGCAGCATCTGAAATAATAGCCTTTCTCCTGCCACCCAAGGTTGAGTGCTGGAGAAAAAATGTATTGAAACTGATTAGGTTAGAGAGATAGGTCTGCATAAATAATTGCTATAAGTCAACTAAGTCAAAATAATAATAGCAGAGAAAATTAACTTTCAGACAGAAAAGCTACCTGCCTATGCTCTCATTTATACACTGAAGACTAATTCAGCAAATGAAGAATACAATTCTTGGGACAAAGCAGGTAACCTATGGATTCATGATGATAGCTGTCACAAAAGCCAGGTCTTCCCTGAGATCAATTGGACCCAAGTAGAGTTAAATTCATTATTATTATTATTATTATTATTATTGTTATTGTTATTATTATTATCATCACATCATCATCATCATGGAAACACATTGAGATTCATACAACTTTTCTTGGTTGTTTTGCCCTGTTTGCCAGCAAGGGAGTCTAGATTTACAGATAATTAGGTAGGATACTTGAAGCAATTCAAGATTTCCTTTCATACAGCTGAAAGGTGTATTTTTTTTGACTGATTTTTTTTTTCCTCATATATGTCATCAGGTACTTTGTTCAAAACTAGCACGCTGTACAGAGTAGATTTCTTCTTCAATTAATATTGCAGTAGTGATTAAAGATTACTGCTTCTCTGTGCAGTCAACAGCAATTTGAATGTGGAAAACCTTTTGGCAACCCTCCCTTTCACAGGAGAGGCAATGTCTTGGGTCAGTATCTCATCTCTTCAAGGTCTCTCTTCTTGGTCTTGAAATAATATTTATAGCCCCATTTGTCTTGTCGGTACCATTCCCTCTTCACAAGAAGGAACCAGATCAGAGCAATCATTACCACCGTGTTTTATGCAGGAGTCTACATCTAGTAACAAATTCTCTGCTTGGGCCAAGTCGATGAGAGCAGTGCTGTGTCTGCTGAGCAGGTCTCTTGTCTCTGCCTAGCTCATTCTTCACAGCTTTTTCCTTCCCTTCCCTTCCCCTTCCCTTCCCTTCCCTTCCCTTCCCCTTCCCTTCCCCTTCCCTTCCCCTTCCCTTCCCCTTCCCTTCCCCTTCCCTTCCCCTTCCCTTCCCTTCCCTTCCCTTCCCTTCCCTTCCCTTCCCTTCCCTTCCCTTCCCTTCCCTTCCCTTCCCTTCCCTTCCCTTCCCTTCCCTTCCCTTCCCTTCCCTTCCCTTCCCTTCCCTTCCCTTCCCTTCCCTTCCCTTCCCTTCCCTTCCCTTCCCTTCCCTTCCCTTCCCTTCCCCTTCCCTTCCCCTTCCCTTTCCATTTTATTTTATTTTATTTTATTTTATTTTATTTTATTTTATTTTTATTACTGTGCCAGAAATTGATGTGCTTTAAGTAATCTGATAGGTTCTCTAGTTCTTGGCCATTTTATTATTTTCAGTGAAGTGCATTTTGTATGGATTCTTTTCTTTTGCTCGTTGTCCTAAACACCAAAAAAGTACTTTTTTTCCCAGTGAAAGGGAAGGAAGTTTCGCAATTCTGTATTCAGGACTGAATGTAAGTTAAATAATCATGTGATGATACACTGTGTAGACAAGCTAAGCAAACAAAATCTCCCCTCAAAAAATGATGTTTCACAGTTATAAAGTGGCTTTCCTACCAACCATTAGGTTGCAGTTGAGTGCATCACACTTTTAAGTCTAGTAAAAGGCTTTCCTTGTACTTCCAGGTAAGCAAGCATGTGACTCCTTATCGACTATTAGCAAATACATTTCTGTATTCTCATTTATGTGCAGAATGTAAATTTGACAGTGGGCATCTGAACTTGCAGGACTTGTGAGGCACATCAGTATTGAACTCACAGTGTTTTCATGTTGAGGAGTGCTTCTACATTACATTTACACTGAGCTTGCAGTTATATAGCATGTGGCCGAAGCCAAACTTTTAGAGATACTACAAAAAAAACTAACCATAGACTGCAAGCATGAGAATGGAGAAGTAGTCCCAGAACCCTTTTTATCACATAAGAAACTTGGAAAGACACAGTTAGCAAGGAAAATGTGAATGGTTATGAATATTTTTTACATATACAATTCCCAGTCTTCATCCCCATCCCCACTCTGACCATCAAGGGTGGCCCTCGGTTTTGGTGAAATCTATGATACTCGTGCCTCAGATTTGATGGAAACTCTTCCCTAATACTGAAAGAGATAAAGTTGAAACGAGGTGGAACTTGAAGTTAATGAAGTTCTTTACTTGCTGTCATATACCCCATTGCAAACTCTCCCTAGTTTATCATGATTATCACATTATTCTTAAAGTCTTGGAGTTAGGGGCTATGTGACATACGTAGTTTGTGGTTTCACCCCAAGATTTAAGTCTTTGTAGTTTCAAAGGAAGGTGTGAAAATGTTAAAAAAAATAGACAATCAAAAATCAAAAGGCTGATAAAAGAATTGAGAATGTGCATATGTTTTATATCTCAGCAATATGAAGGATTCTCATTATTATTAAAACTACATAAAAGGAAATTCCTGTGATTGTAGAAACATTTATCATCAAGTATGGAATGCCTGTATTTGGCAATAGTGTATGTTTTCTTACAGATTCATAAAGCACTTTGCACTACAAGGTTTCCTATATCCTAGAGGTTTAAAATATGCAAGAGAATCCTATTCCTTTTAGATGCCCGGTGTTCATATCTGAAATCACATTTTGGCCACAAAAGAGAAATTAATAAGCCATCACTCACCATCTTCTGTGGTAATTAAGGAGTTGCACTAAACTGAGCATTGCAAATTTTCTATGTGCCAATTTGCTGCCACTTTTTAGTACACTGGCTGAGGAGTCCAGAAATCAAAGAGATGCTGGTGACTTCAAACATGAATACATTGAGCTGTGCTGTTCTGAATGAAAATGGACACAGAAGTGGATGTTAACATTTTTCTCTATGGAGTCCTTTAAAACAGGCATGTTTGATGCTTTCTTCCCCATGCCGAAGCTGGAATTAAGTAATGAATAAACATGTCTCACTGAAACAACTTTGACATTTCAACTAAGTTTCCCCATTAATTAAGATAAGGTAGTCCTGCCCCCCCAGAAAAGGAGTAGAAATTTGAGAGAACCTGGTGGCTGAAGTGTAGTATAAAAAAGCTGTATGAACACTTTGTTAAATGCACAGATTTAACCCTGCTGTTTTGCTCCTAATCATTATTAATTGCCTCCAGTGGTGGACATTAATTTCCCTATTGCAGCAACATGCATCTTGAGTTTGGGCATATCCTAATATATCAAGTGGGACAGGTGATATAATTCAGCTGGTCACAGCTGGAAAGAAGACAGCCACCCACATGCAAGCAGTCTGTCAGCCTTAGTTACGCTGCAGACACCACTGCAGCCTCCATAACAACATTGTACATTTATCTCTGGGGATAACTTTACAAGAAGTATAGCTGATCGGTTCATCCTATTTAATCTGCTGTTGTCTTAGCAGTAATAAGAATGCTTTCACCTAAGCTTTAGCTGCAGATTTGGGGGTGGGGGTGCGTGGGAGGAATTTGCATGCATGACAGAATAGCCTGAGCCTCTCCGGGTTAGTAGAAAGAGGAGGGGTGGGGATGGCATCCCAGATCCATGGAAGGTGAAACGGAGCAGCCAAAAGTCCAGTGCCTCCATCTGGGCCATGAGAGGTTTGCACAAATGGTTTCTGTTTCTGACAATGGCACATTTAGAGGTGTAGAATGTTTCCTTTGAAAAAGTCTTGCCCAAGTGTCCTGATTATATAGTTAATTAAACATGCAAATTGCTGCTAGCTCAGAGCGCCTTCCCTAGCACATCCCATAACTCCACTTCAGCAGCCGTTATGTTGCATGCATTGAATTCAAGCTAGAAGATAAAGGAAGTTTGGGCAAATAAAAGACTGCATAAAAGAATTTCAGGATTTGGCCCAGAGGAATGATGAGGGTTTATAGTAAGCACGACCAGGTCCTGCCATTGCTTGTCTTCAAATATAATTAACCTTTTTTTTCAGCACTGAAATTACCTTCATTTGTAACAACCAGGAAAGAATAAGACATGGAGCTTTTTAGCACTTTGGTTAATTGGTATGCACGAGTTTGGCTGCCTGTTCAAAGCATTGTCCAAACATACAAAAATCAGTTGTCCAAAAAAAAAAAAAAAAAAAGAAGGAGGAAATTTAGAATGTGGAGAATTTCTGGAACAAGATCTTCCATTTCAAATTTTTCAGAGAATTGTGAAAGCACCTTTCCAAAAGCAAATTTCTTTTTGATATAAAACAGCAGATGTATTTTGGTAATCTGAAAGAAGAGTCTCATGCTTCATTTGACAAGACTTGAAGGCAATTCATATTCAGACCAGCTTGGCAATTCCTGGTAACTAATCCACTCTCAAATTCACAACTGAAAAAGTGAAGTGCAAGAGTTTAAAAACACAACTCAGTTATTTAAGAGAACAAATCCTCTTGTAGTAGCCTGACATGAACTTGATGGGTCTTCTTTCTGGTCCTTAGTTCTTGTGCCTTTCCAATTATCCTTATCTTATAGGTCTTATCCTACAAATCCTTACTGCCTTTTGCAGAAATGCCCCATCATTCAGGGGAGGCACCATACAAGTGTAGTTGTTTAATGAATCAGAACATTTAGGTGAAGTTAGTCCATAGCATCTTAGCTTGTGGTAACATTTTACACTGAGCCTATAAGCATTATAAATTGTGTTTTTAAATGCTCAGTGATTAAGCTCGATGCATATAACCTAGATGAAAATCATCAGCAATAGAGAAAAAGGAAATATATACTTATGTTGCTTTGAAATGGTTTAGTTCTTCACTGCCCCTGTGAACTACTCCGTACAAGGACTCCCAAACAATACCTCGATAATCATATCACCATTTCTTTAAAAGTGGCCTTCTGTCCTGACAGCACCTGAATTATGTTGTTGGCTTTTTCTGTTGGGACGACACATCATCCAAGTAAAACCTCTGCTAGGGTCAGGGCTGCCTCCTGCCTTTGATCTCCCCCTTTTCCCATAGAAGGGCTGTCCAGGGCTGTGTTTACCATGTCCTCGTCCCGCAGCTTTGCTGGAGGGACGCGGCGTCCCCCCCGCTGCAGCTGGTCTGGCTCCTCAGCTGCCTGACTCTGCTCAGCCTTCCCTGGAAGACTCCTTCCACTTAGTCGTGGACAACTTTATATTTCATCTGGACTGACACCTGATTTGGAGGTCTGGAACACAGTGTTTATGCCTTTTTTTTTTTTTTTTTTTTTTTTACCACTTCTAAGGCATGCTGTTTTGCTATCCAAGAACCAACCGAAGGGTTTAATAGAGGAACAAAAATCCAGCGAGGAATGAAAACAATTCTGGATATGCTGTGGTTGTTTTCATGGACTTACATGAGGTATTTTTTGTTATCTGGGCATCAAAAGAGTTTGAGTTAAGCTGCCAGTACCACTGTCACAGATCTCTCTGCCAACCTGTGAATCAGATGCTCGCTATCAAAATGGGTCAATGAAACTGTTGTGCTGCCTGTTTTGGATGGCTTTGCTAAATAGCTTTGTTTTAGCTAGAAATATTATTTATGAGTTATCACAAGATGATTCCAGTGTTATGATCACTGTTATTAACATGAGCTTAAAGGAACAAAGGCTTTGTACTAAAAAGGAAACAAGTAAGAAAAAGCCTTGCACAATGGTATGGAGGTAGAGTTCTTTACAGCAGTATACGTTTCCCTGTTAATTAAAATAGTTAAACTGGGGAACTAGACATTGATGCAATATGTTGTTCCCATTCTGGAAATACATTCACTAAGAGTTAATAAATAATCTATGAATTCTAATCTTTTAAAGTCATTTCAGAGGGATGAAGTCATCTGCTATAATTGTAAATGCAGTACCTCTGCCTTCACCGCATTCAAATGGATAGGTGAGCAACTGATTAGAGGTGCTGGGTTGCTAGAGATAGATGCCCCAATTTAAATGTCACACCATTTGTTTTTAGCAAATTGAGTTGCTAGAATAATATTTCCTTCTATTGTAAGGCTTTAGGCCTTGATTTCTACCTGCTTTGTCCCAGATTTAACAGGGCAATGGGATTCATTTTCTTCCTCTTAAATCTGCAGGGATTGCCTCACTGATGCTGACTCAGTATATAGGCCAGATTTCCAGACTATGCAGTTCTATCTACCTGGTGCCAGATTTACAGGAGTATCATGCTCTCATCTTGGCACCTGAGGCAAATCTTGCTGCAAGAGCACAGCAGGAGCTGCTTGTGAAAAACTTAGGGGAGTTGTTGTGTTTTGTTTTGCTTTTAACAGAACCTGAGCTGACTTCCCTGGAAAATCAAGCTTTCAGTGTCTAATTTCATCCTCTTCTATTCCAGGCTCTTAAATTCATCCGTGTTGATCCCAAACAAAAAGTGCATGAAACGCTATGAACTCCCCAGGCAGGGGGCACACATCATTTCTGGAGCTGGTTTGCCACCCCCAGACTGCTGCCAGGACCAGGGTGGATCACTGAGACCTTGCTCACGGGTGCGACGTTGTCCTGCTGATGCGATCAGGACTGTGGCACAAACGTGCTCATCTCCCATACCCATGTTTCCATAATCAGGTTTAATTCTCTTGTTGACAGTCAAATGAGCCGACATGAGGCTGTCAGTCTGTGCAAGCCACATCAACCTTCAGATTCACTCAGCTTCTGTCAGCTGCTTGCTTGTGACAAAATGTCATGGTTTGGAGCATGATTCACCCTCATCTGTAGTGAGCAGTGAGTTTTAATTGAAATTGCATCATCAGAGAGCTGCAGTCAGGCACTGCTATGTTTCTTGGTGATCACAAGCCCAAAGGAAATGACTTGAATGAAGCACAGAGCCAACAAATTACCCAGCTAAGGTCCCACCTAAAGGGAAACCCAAGCACACCTGGAAGTACACACACTCTCAGGACAAAAACCTAACTTACCTCTCACCTCCTGGAGCATTACAGAAATGTATCCCACTGGAGATCCAGACCCAGCTAAACCTGGTGCTGTAAAAATGAAAGACACACCACACCACTCTCCCAGCTTATTCAGTACCCCAGCCTTTTACGTGGATATCAATGGCAGCATTGTCCAGCAAATACATTATAGAGAGACAGTCAAAAATGGTATATCAATGATAGCATCTTTAATAGCCATAAAAATAAAGTGAGGAAGACAGGGGGTGATAAATAAGGAACAGCCAGTATTGATCCATCTGCATCTGGTTTGTTAGATTTCTTATACAGTTCATGGGAACAAAAATCTGTCAGTTCATCCTCCTTCACAATAAACTGCTTCCCATTAACAAGCAGCGAATGATCTCATGGGTTTTAAAGGAACATGCAAGAGAGATCTGCAAAAAAGGATATGATGAGGATTATTAATATAGCAATAAATTTCATCAGCCTTGCCTCTTAAAACTAGGACAACTGCGCTCAGCAATAAAAATAATAATAATAGTCTGTAGCTCTTCTGCAGCTCCGTAATGTCCCTATGTCACTCACTTGTACGATAGTTTTAAAAGTGGTGCTTAAGCCAACCCGCTGAGAAAATATCACTTCCAGTGCTTTGAGCATGCATTAATCCTTGATCCCACGTGTAGCAGCTTCACTGCGGTCCTGCTGCGTCTGAGGACAGTTTGGTAACCTGGCAAAAGAGAAGGAAGCCTTGGGGTCCTCTGTGGTCCCCTGGTGTACTTCGTGGGCTGTCAGTGTCCTGCCTGGCCTGCCATGGGCACTGTTCTGGGTGGATTCTCATCCTTCTCTACACTCTCTTTTGCTTTTTCTCAGCTGGGGTGTGCTGGCACATCCTGTGAGACCAGAACGTCTTCCTGCATTCAAGGCTGTGCAGAGAGAGGGAGAATCAAAACACCAAACGAACAACTTTGCCTTCTGGCTTTTCACTGTGTCCCCTCTTCTAAAATGAAAGCTAGGCCTTCCTCTCTCTTTCTCCAAGGACCAAATGTCTCAAAAGTTCGGTGTCCCAAGAACTGGAGAAAACCTTTTGCACTTTGTGGCACAGCTGCATTGGAGAGGAAGAGGCCACAGGCAGAGATAAGGGCTGCTCTGCGATGGACTCGGTTGTGGTGGTGGGAAAGCCCAGAAACCACTGGGATTTTTAACATCCCTCCTAAACTGGAAAGGCCAGGTGAGTGACTGATGCTTGGGTTTAGCGTACAGCTTACAGCGTATGCTAGTTTGAGCAGATTATTACAATATCAGAGTTTGTCTGCCAGCAAGTACATGGGGGATTTTGGAGTTCATTTGTACGTGTGTTTGGTGGGCTCCATGTGCTCACCAGCACGTAAATATTTTTCCCTTTGAGACCCCACACACTCGAGGTTACATTGCTGGAGCGTTTGGGAGGCCTTTCACAGGGCTCTGTGGAGGGGATGCCTGAGCACGCTCTGTCCACTTCCAGCCACAACGCATGCTTGCATATTTTGGACAGGAACAGCAGCGTTTCTAGCAAAGACATAGCACTAGACGTAGGGCTCAGAAATACTCCTCATTTTCAATTAACTCAAACAGCTGAACATAATTTCTGCCAGGATTTGGACACGATGCAGTTCTGCTGTGTCACTAAAGACACATAGGGCTTCTCACACAGGATTTTCCCATCTCATCTTCTGTCTTCCTGCAATATGAACAAACTGACTTTATTTCATCAGGTTCCCATTTCCCTCATCTGTGCCACAAGAGGGATAAAGCCCTGTTAGGGAAAGCAAGAGGCAAAGAGCTTCCAGAAAACCGCTGCTGCTGCAGTTCACCAGCTCCTTAAATTCAGCTTGTTATCCCAGGCCAGGAGCATGAGGGCAATTTAAAGGAGAAGACAACACAACTACCTTCCAGTACCTGGGAACAGGTGGAGCTCCTGCTACACCACGTTACCTGGTGCAGCTCTCCTTGCCCCAAGACTCCCCGTCTATTTTAGATGCTACTGTACAGTGTGCTTTAATACAGCTCCCTTCATGGAGGGAGGCAGAGGAGTGTCAAGCAATATTGTTATAAACAAGCCTTTAACTCAATGGAGTTGTTTGACAGACTCGGAGCTCTGTATCCCGCCTGTTTACACATATGCAGACACACACACGTCCGTACACACACTTAAATAACCTCTGCAGCTTAAAGCTCTGTTACTCCCTTTGTCCTTGCATCCTTTCCTCTAATGTTTATGACCCGTTTTCAAAGGCATGCGCTGGTATCTGATGATCTGTGTCTTTTCAAGTCTGCGTGCAGACACGCAATCCCGCTGTCTGGTAATGCTTCCGACGGACAGCCTTCCACCAGGCTCGCTTCCCTCTTCCCTCCTCTGCCCCCTTCCTGCGGATAAAAATGACTGATGAAGCCCATTACTTATCTATCAGATAATAGATCTACTTCGACACAGATTCCTTATGAAACTCTCTCTTAGCAAAATTTGTTCTGGACGTGGAGGAGGCACTGGGTTAAAACATTGCTTTCTTTGGGGGGTTAATTTAGCATTTAAATTCTTTTCCTCTATTGACTTCTTTTGTGGAAAATTGGTCCCCTATGTACAGCAGAATTTAGCTGATACATACATTTGTGGTATGGGAAAAAAAAAAAGCAGTTTTGTAGTAAAAAATTCTCCCCATAATGCTGACAGCATCATGGCTTGTGGACGTGATTAAGATGCATACAGCAAAATCCTGACACCCAAACCAGGAGAAGGTAGTGCCGTCCAAAGGGGTTTGGTTACTTTCTGTTAGCTTTAAAGCTTTGCCAGTGATTAGGAGAGAGAATTAACTGTTTTGCAGCTTTGGCCACATTTCAAAGCACTGTGCCCTATTACACTGAGTGCTGAACAGTTCAAGCCCAGCAACAACGCACAGCAACAGCAAGAGGCTGGGTTGGTTTCTGTGCTCAGGGCTGATCTTTTACTCTGCCTCTGTGGTGCTTGGGCTCTGTATGCACGTCATATTTCCCAGCTGCATGAACCCCTTGCAAACACATCCAAACCCAGAGAAACTATGACTTCCTTGCTGGTTCGTGATGCTTTTTTGACAACAGAAAAGATGCTCCCAGCTGAAATTCCAGGACTCCATACCCAGGCCAACATTTCTCTCCTGAGGAATTTACAAACCCTGCGAGGCAACATCTGGAGTTCAGCGGTCGTGTCAGGGCCTGCTTGTCAGGCAGGCAGCTCCCCGCCACCTGGGGCAGGCAGGCTGAGCTTGCAGCCCCAGACTTTTTCTGGCTCTCCCCATGGACAGCAGGATGTCCTTGAGGGCTCTCAGAGAGCCCTGTGGCTGCACGAAGCCCTCTGCACCCTGCAGAAGGGTATCCTTCCCTTGCCTCTGCACACAGACTCCTCCACGCCTCTCCTCAGGACCTGTCCTCCCCCTTCGTTGCAGCATGGGACATTTCTTCTGCACTCCTTTTTCCTGCAGACTGATGTCCCCTCTCCCTGGGGCTGTGAGGAAGAGGCTGGCAGTGGCTGTTTTCAGTATACCCTTGTGGGGGATGTATAGATGGCTACAGTTCCCAGTTTGGCAGTGCTCCCAGAAATAGCTCTTGCAGAAATATGTATTACTGAAATGACCTAAAAATAACCCAGTGGTAGCCTGAAGCGTGTATACAGTTGGAAGATGAAGATGCAGGAGGTACAAAATGCTGCTCTGCCCGCACCTGTGTCCCAGGGAGCACCTTTCTGGTGGTGTAACTCCTGTCATGGTCTGCGTGCCCTGCCTCACACCCCCACCAACACCTCCTGGTGTGAAGGACTTGCCTTGAAAGATCACACCTGCTTTCAGGAAGGGGCTGGGTGGAGGGAACCCCAAGCTTTGGGGGCACCTACACTTTACCTGCACATCTGAAATGAGCCCCTAAGAGGTACAAGGTCTCAATGACCCCAAACCTCTTCCAGCACCTTGAGCAGATCAGTGGCCTGATGGTACCTGGTGCAGGCAGCACATCACGGAGCAGGAGCCAGGGCTCCCCACTCTCCACCCCCAGCACCACTTCTCTTCAAAAATGTTGTAAAACACTCAAAAAAAAACAAACTACAAAAACAAAACAAAAAACAAACAAACAAACAAAAAACCCCAAACCAAAACAGCTGCTCTCATGTGCAATTAGTTTTAATATTGCATGCTGTACAGAAACAGAGTCAAATTAGCTTCAGCAGGTTTATCTCCATTTTTAACAGCAGCATGTGAGAGTCAGTAGAGTCCTTCACAAATCCCATGTCCAAAATGAATATATGAATATATTGAGAAATTAGCATGAAATGGACAATATGGCAAACTTATTTCACATCTCCAGACAAAGACAAATGAAAATCAAGAATCTCTGCAGCATCCTAGAAAAAAAAAGCATCTTATTGAATAAATTACACTTGAAAAGGCAGCCGTGTTTTCTTAATGGTCAGAGATTGATTCTCAGGACCAGAAGCCTGAACCAGCAAACAAAGTACCCACTTCTGTCTGCCCTGTTCGGAGAGCTTGCAGAGCTGAGTAAATAATTCTTAGTAGATAATTTACCCACACAAAAGCTTTCTTCTTTTTTTTTTTTTTTTTTTTTTTCGTTTACTGGATGTCAGTACCTTGATTGTGGCTTCCTCTAATTTATTTGTAATTCAAATTTGGTTGTCCAATTTATTATCTTTCTCCTGTCCTAACAGGCTAGATGGACTGTGAAGGGTCTGTTACAAGTATTTCAACCTGTCTGTTCAGAAAAGGGCTGAGTTCATCACAAGCGACATCACACAGGATTGGGTTTTTCCTCCATCTGCAACAGCGCAAATTTTGTCATCGGGAAAAGCACTTTGGGCTGCTTTTGATAGGCTTTATTCCATTGGAGGATGTTTGCTCAAAGCTTCAGACCTGGAAAAGTGGTTGTACTGTGATCTGTGTATCAGCAGGGCTGAAATGCAATCTTCTTTTTATTACCTTCACTTGAAATAGCAGCACCTGCAGCCACAGGCTGGTCTGCCAATGGCACAGTCAGACCCTCATCCAACTGCCCGGGTGCCTGTGCTCCAGGAAAATGTCCTGAGGAACTGGGACCGTGCTGTGTTCAGCAGTGTCCCTTTTAAATGTACTAATTGCAGAGCACACAATGAAGGGAAATGGTGGCAGCAGTGGTGGATGAAAGATTTTGTCCCTCATTAGGCAGGTTGAAGCTTGAGACTCTGGTAGAGCTTTGTCATCTCAGCCCAGCACTTCTGCTATATGGCAGTATTCAAGCGTGCAAACTTCAAATGGGTTTTCTACAGGCACTCATGCAAGCCAGACTCCATCCCTCACATGTCTGCGGAGAGCAAACAGACAAGAGATGGGAAGCCTGGGCAAAGGGAAGCCTTTTCCAAACTGCCAGCAGCACAGCTCCACTTAATGTAGTCCCTGCCGCAGCCCCTGGAAGTGAAAGATGAGAAAAAATAGATCAAGGACAAGTCAGCATCAGACAGCCATGTCTTAGGCAGGGCACCAGCTCTCCATGAATATTTGCTGCCATTCACACTGCTGCTTACGGCTCTTTCTTCATTACGTAGTTATAAAAAGACAGCCTTAAGTGTCGAATCATGAAAATCTGAGCAGAGGATGAGATTTCAGAGTGGTGCTCCTCAGTTACAGTGAGGCTTTACCTAAAGAGTGGTGGTCAAGGGATGACCACCTCAGGTAGCATCTTTATAACAGTTTTACTGTATAACCCGGTAAAAATCAGGCAAAACTTGGGCAGCTTACTTATCATTTTCATTTTCACTTTGTTTCCTTGCTTGTTGTGCAGGTGTATGGGGGGCAGTGTGTTTTGGGTCTGGGTTTGAACCGGGGTGGTTTCTCAGCCCTTGGCAGCCCTTTCTGGAGGAGACCTGAGCTGGGAGGGAGAGCTGGGAGGTGGGGCCGAATTACCTGAAGTCCTTCTCTGCGTGTGTAAAAAGGCACAGCTGCTGTTCAGAAAAGCACAGGGACCAGCAATACATCCAGCAGAAAGAAAGCAGAGACCCAGAGGGAAAAAAAAAAAAAGAAAAAAAAAGTGTAAGGTAGAGTTGTTGCTTAAAATAAATTTCAGCTATCCCAATTGCCCCTTTTATGTACCACTGGCAGAGCAAACTTTCATGCTAAAAGCTGAGGAGAGACAGGAAGGAACCGAGGCCTTGTAGATAATTCAGGAGTGACACGCCATGCTTGAGAAGTGCTGCTGAAAAATGCATGAGAGCAGTTTTGCTAAAAAATGGACTGTGGAAATGCTGGCTTCCTTGGAGGAACCACGAGAATAAATAGAAAGAAGCAAATGAGCATCAGAGTGAGAACAGACAGCTCTCAAAGGCTGTCCCTTTGAGAAATCCCTGAAGTGGGAATGCCACAACCTGCTGCTGCCCTGACAGTTTTTGGGACAAGTAAAGCTCTGCCCATGCTGTGAATATGGGTGAGCGAGTTAGAGGACTCATTTATAGGGCAGGCCTGCGCACCCCAGCAATTGCAGCAGGCAAGGAGCTGCTGAGGAAAGAGCATCACACCAGGTCCTCCTCCTTGCGACTCCATCTAGAATCCAAACAGCACAGGGACCTAGCAAAAAAAAAAAAGTTAATTTGCAGATAGGTCTATAAAGCAGGACTGAGGATGCCATCAAGCAGCAGCACTGCCCGCTTGCTGAAGTGCTTCCCAGTCTGGGGGCAGGCTGGGAGGAAAGTGAGCTGTGTCATTGCCTCTTGTGGGGCATCAAGCATGGGGACAGGGTGAGGGCAGTGACAGGAATGGAAATTTAGCGCTGCGCTGACAGCCTGATCCTTTAGCGCGTCTGTGTGTGTGTCCCCATAATCACCTTTTAATTAGCACCAAGCCTAGAAATCAGATAACTGCTTCAGAGCCTCTCTCTCAGGATTTTTAAGGGACCCCTCCATTGTGCAGTTTAGTGTTAGATTTACAAAGGAGCTTGGAAACCCCTGAGGTGTGCCAGGCACTGATGCCGTGTCCTGGGTGCAAGGGGCAAAGCATCCCCAAACGAGAGGAGCGGGGAGCTGGGGGAGCCCCGGAGCATCTCCCTGCCCTCTCCCTTGCAGCCACGGCGCCTGAAGCCCAATTAGGGCTTGGCCAGCCCAGCTGATGCCCAGCTGCCAAGGCCCAGTGGAAACCCTCACAGAGTGGGGCAAGGGTCTCAGCTGGCCCCAGCAGTTGCGATAGTTTTACCAGGTCCTTAAAACATCTTCAGTGTCACCAGTCCCGGTCAGAATGTGACAAAGGCAAAGCACAAACTGACACAGTGCAGGACTTGAAACCGACTAAATGCCCTTGAAACTGACTAAAATCAGAATTGGCTGAAAAGGGAATTTCGGGGAGAAAATAGCACTGTTAATTTTTTATTTCTCCTGACTTCAGGAGGAGAATGGATTTCTTCCACTTGTGTTTCTTTAAGCTATGGGAAAGGAAATTCCATGCAAAATTGTTTTATTTTCTTCAAAGCTGTTGAGACACTCCAAATTGATAACTTAGCATTTCATGTTATGATCTCAGGAGGAGAGCTTAGGTCTTTAAAATACTAAAACATTTTGATTTTCATAAAAAGTGTTGAATTCGTTGATCCTATCACTTTGACATGCTCTGTGACAGCGTATGCTCAGCAAGTCCACAAAATTTTGGGACAACCTGTTAGAGCCTCAAGGAATACACTGAACAAGTGCTATACAAAGCATGAAATATGAAACACAAAAACATAAGACAGAATGAAGTGAAACTCTGCTCTGATTTCAAATCATGCATAAACAGATTTTCTTCCAATAAGCATTGCTCCTGATTTTTTTCCACTCCCCTTGTGTTTTCCTTGTGTTTTATTTTTCAGGAAAAGTAACAAAAAATTGGTATTTCCACCTGCTCCAAACTTTTGTTATTCTAAGCTGGATACCCTCAAAAACGAGCAGAGAAAACCATTTAGAAAATTTGTACCGTTTTGTTGTCTTCTTTCTGCTGATAATATGGTCCCACTAGAAGGTACCAGTAACCCTCCATGGCCAGATTTAAAGATCAAGGAGATAAAAGTCGGTGGCTGCATTCAGGACCAGTTTTCAATAACTATTGCCCAGCCCTTAAAAACAACCAACCAACCAACAACAACAAAACTTGGAAAAGTATAAAATGTTGTGCATTTTTTTAAAAGGAGACAGCCCTTACTGGTAGCATCTGTGCCTTTCATGGACCTTTGCAAATTGTACATCTTTTCCAAATTTCCTACCCCAAGGATCTTTCTGAGAGATGAAGGAGCCTGAGTGAGCCTTCTTTCAGCTCCTTCTGTAAAGGTTGTACACTGATGTCTTGCTGCAGAAATGCTGTCAGAAAACATGCAATGCTGCTTTTGTGGCCAGCACAGCTTCTTCTGCAACACATGCATTGCTTTCTGATTTTTAAGTTAAGGGAGCAGCATGGCTGTCTTCTCAGGGGTTTCTCTCCATTCCCCCAAGGAGCAGGGGTGGGAATGGAGATGGGTGGACCCTTGCCCAGCACCAAGGTGGCAATTCATGCTTTCCTTTATTTACAGAGTGCATGTTAGCATCACCCAAACACAGAGATTCAGCGCTTTTCACCCTGCTTTACAGCTCTGCATCTTTTTACCGGTGAGCCAGCTTTCAGCTCACACAGGCTATGGCTGAGATTTGGAAATCCAGTGCATGCTTGTCTGTGCAAAACATCAGCTCCTGCCTCCCTCCTTTCCTCCTGCCTTCCCCGCAAAGACAAGCCAAAAACCTCATCACTTTCAGTGATGGACCCCGCTGCAACATAGCCATGTTTGGAAAGAAAGAAAAAACAAAACTGCAGATGTACTGCCTTGCAGCTTCATTTGGAGAAATGAGAGTAGCAAGCTCTGGAAATAAATCTGCCTCTCGCTCAGCACCAGATAACCGGCAAGTGTTTGTCCATCTGCCGTAAGCAGTCAAACTGTGAGCCTGCCAACGCGATGCTACGGTGGTGTAATCAACTGAAGCTTTTTTGGGCTGGGTGCTGTGCCCGCACCTGGGGTGGCCAGGGACAGAGCTGCTCCTCAGCACCCTGCTGGTGGCTGGGTGGGAGTGGGTGGGTCACGCATGAGTGCTTCCAGCCCTTTGCAGCTGTCCCTCAGATCCCCATGCCAGGGTCTCGTCTGCAGTCACTTGTATCAGTTACCAGCCCTGTCACTGAACTTCTGCCTCAGCATTTGGGTATGAGCCCCTATTGTAATCGCCTTTCCCCGCGGTGGCCTTACATGGGCAGGCGGTGTGGTGCTTGTAATGTATTCCCCTCAACATCCGCAGCAGCTGGTGGTGTGACCCCAGAGCCCACGCCAGTGAACGGCCTCTCCGCGAGTTCAGCTGGTCATGAAACCCATGGTGGAGTCACCTTGTTCTGCAGGGCTTCCCAGAAATGTTGCTGGGTGCTGGCACTGCTCCGCATCACCATTATCATGTCCCATGGCCAGCAGCATGGTGCGGGGGATGAGGTGGGAATGATGCTGTATCAGGCAGAAAAAACAGAGACCCCAAGAAAACATCAGGAAGATTACGCCGAAGTTGTAGCTCATTAAAGGAAAACATGCTGAGATGTTTTTATGTTGCTGCTACTTATAAAAGAGCCAGTTAAGACCACTTATTATGGTAATTACAGCAAGGTAAAGAGAGACCTAGCGAAGATTACAGCACTTCAGTACACCATCAGTGGGGCTTAAGTAAAACGTATTTAGGACTCAAACAAGGCATCTCCCACATGCCTGGGCAGGGGATAACAGCTTGGGTGGCTGCCCCGTTCCCACCCCCAGAGAAGGGGCAGAGGTGGGCTGTGGGGGACATGGGCCCCGTGGGTGACCTTGCGGCGGACAGGCGGCTTGAAGACCACTCCATCACCACCTCCATCACGCTGTTTGCTGCAGGGTCGTGAATCAAGAAGGAGGCCGTGAAGACTCATCTCTGCCACGTGACATGATGCCTCTGGCAAATCCCCCGCTCACACCTCCAGCTCCAGCAGCTGGGAGGAACTGGACCATAGAATTTAATGGCCCTGCCAGGACTTGTCCTCCCTTAATTTATCTAATCCCTTTCTGATACAGAATTTATGTTGTCACCTCTGGATGTGGTGTTATCTCAGACTGTGTACTTTTCTGCACATAGATTTATGCCAGGCTGTAGTTAAAAATTCTCCTTTATCCCTTTTCATAAAGAGTACCAACTACTTGATCCTGTTTTGGTTTTGGTAGAGCCTGTGTTTTCAAGGTAGGCTCCCCCAGAGTAGAATTTCCCAAGACGTTAAGAAATTCCAGGCTTCTCTTTCCTGTACTTCTGTCTCAGATCCTCACAAAGAACCTGCATCTCTGCATGACCCCGTGCAGGGAGCATCTCACAGGACATCACCATGGGGTCTGCTGCCTTCTTAATTACTGGCACCCTCAGATCTTCCGTAGCAATCTCTAAGGTGCTTCATGATGTCGGACACCTTCACCACCATCATGTGCGTGGTGGTGAAGACCTTATAGCTATCAGGAAACCAGTTTGGCTATCCTTGGTTCCAGAGACAGCTTGTTTCTGGAGTTTATGAGCTGATACAATGCCTAGAGCTTCTACTCCACTTCCACAAGGTCATGGGTGGTCTGAAGGCGATACTCCCTGCAGTACTCAACCCTCCTCCTCAGCTAGATTGTTACCTAAAAATTGCTTCACTAGCAGCTGGTTTGCTTTTGTGTGAATTATTTCTTTATTCACAGTTTTCTGAGGAGTCAGGGCTGGAGAAGCCTGCAGCCATCTCCTCTCTCACTGCTTCACTCCTGCTGCAGTCAAATTCTCCTCGTGTTGATTGTCTCCCACAGCCCTGGGGGCTCCCAGTTCAGCACAAACTGTAAACGAGTTGGTGCAGATCGTGTTTTCTCACAAAGGAGTAAAATGCAGGTTTGGCTCCACACAACTGGAGTCCAGTCTCCTAGAAGGCCACAAGGCATCAGACAAAGCGATACTCCAGTTGGGTTGTCAGGTTACAGCCACGTAGGGTATGTGAGAAGCCAGGCCAGCCAGCAGCAACCATTTCCCCCATTAACAAATACCCAGCTGGTGCTTACTGTGCTTGCTGTCCTTTCTAACCTCAGTGGCCTTGCATGGAGCTTTGCTCCTGTTGCCCTGGCTGTGATGGTGGCCCTGGAGAAGGTTGGGAAGGGATAGGAATACACTTTCCATCTTTAATCCAATTTAGAGTATTTAGAAAGGGCACTTGGTGACATTTTTAAAGGCTTTGACATGGCGATGAAAAAGATTTTGCAAACAAATGCATGCATCCAACATGGGTGTTGGGTTCTGAGTCCCATGTAGAAGAAACTCCACACCAGCCCCTCTGCTGGTCTGGGTGGCTCTCCTGCCCACAGGAAGGTGTGCAGGTAACACTGCTGCACAGAAAGGGTGGGTGTCGGGGAGATCTGGTGCAGAACCAAGCAGCTGAGTGTCTCCAGGTGGCAGAAATGACTGATCCCAAAATAATGTGTAGAAAAGCTTAGTGGCAGCCAGAGCTCCCCCAGGAATGCCAGTGCCAGCATCCAGCACCCGGTGCAGACATGATTTACATGGGTATGGCATGAGCCTATGCTTTGGGGCAGAGGTGCCCCCGTGCTGGGGCTGCTGACACCCGATCTGCATTATCGCAGGTATCTGGAGATCAGCTGACTGCCTTTATTGAGAACAAGCCTGATTTACGCCCGCAGAACTGAGGGCTGTAGCCAGCTTAGATTTCCACTTCTGCAGCTGCAAGCAGATGCACCGACCCTCTGCAGCCAAGCCTGGTTCTGAAACCTGCTCCCTTTTATAGAGGCAATTAAACCCCTCATGTGCAGCCTTGACATTAAAACATATTTACATTTAAAAGCAACGTTTTGTAATAAAGTTGTTTTTTTTTGTTTGTTTTTTTCTTTTATTTTCTTTTTTTCTTTTTATCTTTTTATCTTTTTTTCTTTTTCTCTTTTTTCTTTTTTTCTTTTTTTCTTTTTTTCTTTAACCAGTGTATTCAGATGCCAGAGACCTCTGACTGGCTGATTCATGCCTTGTTCATTTTTCCGTTCAATCCATTTTCTCTGAAAAGGAGACATAAGCAGTGAAGGCAATATAGTTTTATTGGATCCAATGCACTGCCACTAAAACAAATATATGTACACTCAGGCCACTACACTTTTATTAAAACAAATAGAATTTAATTCAAACCAGCATTCAATAGCTACAGTTTGTGTGTGTGTGTGTGTGTGTGTGTGTGTTTAAAAGAGATGAAATTAAATCCTACCAATACTTTTGCTCAATATGTTCTCACAATCAGATTCATTTGACCCAGGCAATATATATTTATCATAGGTAACACATTTTTATTAAAAAGAAATTTACAGAAACCAGGTTTCCTTTCGGCATACAGACAGAAACCCTAACCAAGTGTAAGCTTAGATTGGGAGAACAGATAGGAGTGTTTTGATGGTTGTTTTTTATGCTGGTAAAATGCACTAGATCCTACTTAGGAATTTTTTAGACTACCACACTTAGATTCATGGATTTTTTCTTAGAAAAGAGGCTTTAGAAACCAGTGTCTTTCTAGAAAAGCTGCACTTTGCTTAGTCCAGACACTGGCAAATAAAGGCAAGCCAGGGAAAAGTGTTTGCTGCTCACTAAAGCAGGGGATTAGGACTAAAATACCTGACAAACAGGGGGTCCCTGGTGCTAGGTGTGGAACAAGGGGCTGGACCAGTGAGACCAATACAGAAATGAAACTGGGTCATAACTTACAACAGTGATATTTGCTTAATCACTATTCTGCACCTGTGTTCATAGATGAGATTTTTACAGACACCGAGGGGAAGTCTATTTCCTTATTTCCTTTTCTCATAATGTGCTTCTTAAAATCCAGCCTGGATTTCCATGTGTGGCTAATAAAAACACAGTTTAAAAAAAAAAAAAAGAAAAAAAGATGCACTTCCTAAAATTTCAGCTCTTTATTCCTCAAGATCCATCCTGTGATCTGTAGAGGGTATTGTCTCTCCTAGTGCCCTCTCTCTTTCCACTTCAGTTTCTGAGAGAACAATGCAAAACTTGGGCTAACAATTTTAAACTGAAAAACGTAAATTTAGGTTGGATATAAAGAAGAAATTCTTCACTCAGAGGGTGGTGAGGCACTGGCACAGGCTGCCCAGAGAAGCTGTGAATGCCCCATCCCTGGAGGTGTTCAAGGCCAGGTTAGACGAGGCCCTGGGCAACCTGATCTAGTGGGTGGCATCCCTGCCCATGGCAGGGAGGGTTGGACCTAGATGGTCTTTGAGGTCCCTTCCAACCCAAATCATTCTGTGATTCTAGCTCAGAATCACAGAATTCACCATTCACCTTTTGTCTTGAAAATGTTTTGCAAAGAAGGGACTGGTCCTGCTCTTCAAGCCAAACTGTTTTCTCCATAAGAAAATCACCCTGGGGAGGCTGCTCAGATGTTCCCCATGTGACAGTGTAGCACAGGTCTTGGTCCAAGTCAGGAGAATGTATGCATTTAATTCTCACGTGCCCATGTGAATTTCTTTCCTTTGTTGTTGGCAAAGTTTGAGAAGGAGAAAGAAAATTATCTCATTATCTTGTATGAAACTAGCTGTAGCGTGTAGTAATGGCCTCCTTTGAGCTTGTACCAGTGACAGAAACGGGTGTGCCAGCACTGCAACCATCCAAGTGTCGCCTTGGCTCTGTTCAGACATGACACAGTGGGAAAAAGGCACATCTCTGACCACTGAAGCATAACTTCTGCTGCTGCATGAGCCCCCCTGGGGCAGGTAGAAGATGTTGGGTTTACAGATGTCAAAGCGGTGCTGGTGTCAGAAGGGAGTGCACAGAAATACAGAGGGGGTCCGGCAACGGGGGGAGCCTCCTGACATATCCCCCTGTTTTTTTCCTCCTGCATCTTACAAGGCATTGAGTTGCGTTGACCTTCCCTCCCAAATCAAGGGCTCTCTCTGGAGCGTCAGTCAGGAAAGCATCATTAGATAGTGGTGGTAGGGGAGCACCATCCCCTCCATATGGGCTGAACAGCTGCCTTTGCAGACTTCCCAGACGGGGGGAGCAAAGGATTAAGTTCAAGACCCACATCCAGGCATCCTCCCCCATGTTGTGCAGGTGACAAAATGCTTCCACTATTTCCAATCCCCGTTGTCAGAGGCCAGTATTGCTCCCGTGCCTCCTTCCCCGTGACGACATTTCCAGTCAACAGCTCAGCAGCTGCGCCTGCCCGTCAGGCTTCTCCTCCCTGCCAGCCTGGTGCAGGGAGAGGAAAGAACCCGACCCCGCTCCGAACAATTTTAATTAATACTGACATTTATCAAGCCACAGAGGAAGCAACTGCTGCTCATTGCTTGGGTTTATGTGAAAATAGTAGAAATAAATGGAACTGTCATAAAGTTGTAGACCATCCCATCTTCATTACTGTGAACGCGTGGGAGAAATGAGTTGTGAGCAGCAAGAGATACAGGAGCTTGTGGGGAAGCTGATGGACTGCCCAAGCGCTAAAGCTCTCTCCGAAAAGCAGGCTGTTTCCTAAATCAATCTGTCTTCCCTGCTTGTAGACACACAGGCCTACTTGGGATGCCCGGAGGCAAGCCTGCAGGCACAGTGAGCTGGTAAATGCGGTCCCAGTCCTGGCTGCATCCCACACCTCTCTGGAGCCAGTGGACCTTGTCCCTTGCGTGGTCTGGTCACACCATGCTCTGAATATCCTCTGGTGCCTTCAAACCAAAAGCTGGATCCTCCAAAGGGCTGCTCCTTGCCTGCCCAGTGCCTGCCAAAGGAGCCAACAGGTCTGACACAGGCTCACAGGCTTGTTCGTGCAAAGCACAGGTAAGGTCTTCTCATCCCACAAGCCACCTTACCAATTTTCTGGTCATTCGCAGGCATTTTCAGTGTTGGTGCAGAAGCAGTAGTATTATCCCAGCTTTCTACCAGGGCAGCCTTTGGATGTTTCTTCCTGTTTATTGACAGCTAAAAGTTCTTCTTTGAACTCCTCTATACTATCTATTTCCTACCAAAAATGTAAACCACGGAACAGAATCATTTCTTATATCCTGTCTCATGGGGGCAGAAAAAAAAATGCTCCTTCTGCACAAACAGAAAATAAACATGTTCCTTCACCCTAGGCGGCCTTTACTGGAGCTTAAAAGCAACAACAAAACACTAAAGAATAGTTGACTTTAGTGCTTGAAGCACTAAAAATATGAAGCATCTATATGATTGGACAGTACTTTGTGTGATTTTCCTTGCAAGAGATAATATCTGAGCTGATGTGCAATGCTAACTGGACCACTACATGCTTAAAATATACCCTATCTATGGAAAAAATATTAAACAAACAAACAACTGTGAACCTGTTAAAAACTGAGTTTCTAAGCAAAGTTTTTAAGGGCATGAGGAACTGTTTTGTAATCTGTCTGCGAAGGTTAGTTCCTCTTGTGGCCACAGACAAACCCAGTGGAGACCCCTTGGGGCAGATATCTCTGGTGTTGATTTGGGTCATATACGTTCTGATATGGACCTGCAGCTCTGCATTGACACCAAGTACACTTCAGAATGACATTTTTGCCTTCCATGCCTTAGAGCAGCTCTCTCTTCCAGGGACCAAGGCATGTAATCACTCATCAATGCTTTCCCAAGATCTGAAATAGGGCCAAAAGCAAATGAAAACAAAAACCCCCCACAACTCATATACATATATATATATATATATATATTTTTTTTAACCTCAAATGCATGTTTTGTGAGTGGACTCATGAAGTTCTGTGAAGTGCTCAGAAATTACAGAATCAGACTCTGATGGTATGTAGATAGCTCTAGGGCCACAAAGTGATGGACAGACTCACACACACACCCACCTACACAGATGGTCACATACAGAATCATAGAACCGTAGAATGGCTTGAGTTGGAAGAGACCTCAAAGACCATCTAGGTCCAACCCCCCCTGCCATGGGCAGGGATGCCACCCACTAGATCAGGTTGCCCAGGGCCTCGTCTAACCTGGCCTTGAACACCTCCAGGGATGGGGCATCCACAGCCTCTCTGAGCAACCTGTTCCAGTGCCTCACCACCCTCTGAGTGAAAAATTTCCTCCTAACATCTCATCTAAATCTGCCCTCTTTTAGTTTAAAACTCCCTTGTTTAGTTTATTCCCCCTCGTCCTGTCAATATCTGTTGAGCAAAGAATTGCTCTCCATCCTTTCTGGATTTAGTCGTAGTGCTCAACCTATCAGGATATCTTCTGTGACACTTATTTTTAAAGTAATTGCTTAATACAGTACAATAAAGCAGCCATCCTGTAGTGACTTTCAAATGGGACCTCCAATTCTGAAAAAAGCACTGCGAATGACAAATTATGCTTCCAATATCACTGAAGTAAAACCCACCTCTTTTTCCTGCTGTGGCTCTAGCCAGCAGCAACTGTTGGCTGCTGATAGCTACAGACAGAGCATTTCCCATTCAGGAAACAAATATTATTTTATTTCATAGAAAAAATATCCCTCGTAATGTCAGCTATAAAATACAGTAACTGGTCTTCAGCAATACATTGAATTATACACACCTAACTGTATTGGAGACCATAAATTCATCAGATGGTGCAGGCCAGGGGGCTTGTGGAGTGGAAGGGATTTGTCTCTTGCCCCCTCCAGGGAGAACTGTCACCCCACCGCTGAGATATCACTTGAGTGGTGGCTCTCCAGGGGCAGAAAAGGCAGAACTTGCTGAGTCTGTTTGCGATGTGCTTATCTATTATTGACATTCATATCCCATAATAACTCAGGGAATAAAAATAGAAAATATACCCACTGAAAACATTCTTTGGATCCTGAAATGACAAATTCCTAGTGCAGAAAAGAGACTGATTGGGTTCCTGCCAGCCCGGTCCCTGTGGGCAAATACCTTGCCATCTTCCATGGTAGGTTTGTAGAAATGCACGTTTGTGAGGATGTGTCAGAAAGCATAAAGGAAAATCATACGCAACGTTAATACCACTGACATGGCATTAAAGCCTACTAGCAGCAGTTCAGCAGAGTTACACCATGCATGATGACAAAGATGATCTTTCCTATGTTTCCCCTACTTATTTTTCTCTATTTCTGGGAGCTTTGTTCTATTACTTTTCTCCCCATGACATTCTCCTTTGACCTTTTCTTCCATCTTCTCTAAGCACCATAAGGTATCCTCTTAACAGCTTCTGAGAGATACTTCCTATTTAGCCAGCCTTGCAATGATAAAGCTAACTAAGAGTTGAATCTCATTTTCAGATGTGTTTTAACAGAGAAAAAAAAAATTGCACTGAATGTAACAAAATATATTTTTCAGACTAAATGAACAGTTTTAATTGTGTTTTTTTTTTTTTTTTTTTCCCCATGCTGGTAATGATTTTTTTCAGTGCTGTGTTATTTCCATTATGACTTGCATTGTAACTCCTAATCTATCTCAATTTTGAGCAACTAATTGTGAGTTGAAACACAATGTAGTCTCTTTAAAATGAGAAGTATCCTTGCGTAAACTAATGAACAACTTTGCTTGGTATCATTAAGTTTCTGCAGCACTTTTTGCAGTGCCTACTGCTATTTCACCCTCCTGTAGTTCCCTCATCAAGGGAGTTTCATTATGAACAGTTTTGTCAAGGACAAAAAAAAAATCACCTGATCTGAAATTTCAATAAAATGGTGAGACTATGTCTTCTGAAGTTGCCCTTTTGGGGGAGTTTTGGTTTAGCTCCCAAACTATGAGTAACATCAACTTGTGTAACAAAGACTTCTTTGGTCGATGATTCCAGTCACACTTATCTGACTAATTCAGCATTTTTAGGCCCACATTGAGACCAAGGCCTTGTTGCTTTTAATAAGCCATGATTTCTATTATAAACCTATGAGTCATGTTTATTGTTTTATGCATAGACTTTTCATTAGAGATCTGTGCCTGAGATCTATGCAGAGCTCATTGCATGTCAATAGCTACATTGCACTTGTTATAAATCATGCAAATGTGGGGAAAAATTTGACCTGATGCAATCTTCAATATTACTTCATAAAATTGTAGAGTTGGACTTAGAGCCCCCACACCTCTATGGGAGACAGAAAGCACAGGCTATATTAGGGAGATAAGAACAGTGTACCCCTAATTTCAGTCTATTCATCTCCCTTTTAATGTAAACAATCAATCATTATAGAAGTAAGCACGGTATCAATCCTTTCCCCACTGAGGTCAAGCAGTGAGTCTGAAGTGAGAGAACAAGACTCACTGATAGAAATGACAGACGGTTAGCGCTTGCTATGTTTAATTGGAATGAATGAACTTGATTATTTGGTTTCCAATAAAGCAAAATAAATGGTACATAAGTCCATAAATAATGAAGAATCTTTGGTTATTTCTTTGTTATTATTTTTGATGCTGAGAAGTGGGTCACTTGGAATGTGCATAAACAAAGAAGATAAATGGCTGGAAGAGGAATGAATTTTCCATAACCTGATTAAAGGATACGTCTGGCTCCTTGGAGAATGTTATAGTGCTTAATGATTTTGTTGTTGCTGTTCTTAATGTGTCTAATGTTTGCTGTTTAAGAAAATCAAGAAAAATGTTAAAAGGTTGCTCCAGAAGGGAGCTGCCAGCCAAGAGGAGGAGACAGCCTTATTTAGCCTGCAAATTCTCCACCAGCAAACAGAGGAAAGAGAATGGACCCTTCGACCCCCAGCACAGGGTAAAAACTCAATGCACCTAAAATGAGGGGCTGGAAAACTCTGCAAACCCTATGTGTGCCCCAGGACCTGGGTTTGGGGAAGAAATCCTAGCAGCCTCGACCTAGAGGTACCCCTATAGACCCAAGATGTTCCGTTCTTCACCATCCTCTTCCCTGGGACTTGACATCACTGCCGCTGCCTGAGAACTGGAGCATCCCCAGACTGGACCAGCATGGAGCTGGCCACCTACGCATGAGCTCCCTTGCATCCTGTGACTAGGAAAACAGGCTCAGCCTCTTCACTGTCTGCCTCCTCATCATACATACACGACCAGGAACGAGTCCCAGGTGTGGTGGGTCCCCCAGCCCAGGGTGTGCTGCCATCCCGCAGCGATGCCCCACTGCATCTCCCCACACTAGCAAATCTTTGCAAAGAAAAGAGCAAGAACAGCCTGCTCTCAGTACAACAATCCATTCAGTCGATGCCTTGATACAAATTTAGATGTGAATGTCCCTGGATCCCACTGCTTAGATATAGGATCTGCAGCCCCATCAATTTGCACAAATTCCTGGTGTTAGCATGCCCCTGTCGCCGTACGAACTTCACTTCTCTCCCCAGCCGCTTTATTAAAATCCAAGTGTTCCCAGGGTAGCCCGTGCTCTTTTGGCAGTGGCTGTAAGGCTGGACTTAAAATATTGATGAGCTGTATTATTGTTTTAGCATGCTGCTAGTATGGTTTTGCAAAGGACAAACTAGTGGAGGGAACTGGCAGATGTTAGCAGTTCATAGTGACAAAAGTTGAGAAAAGATGCATTGTCAAAGAAAAGACAGGGCTTTTTTTTTCTAGCCTGAGGGCTTTCTCTCCACCAAATTTTGAAAAGTCTGCTACAGACAAATGGAGATGTGAGAACCCCTAAAAAAAGAAGGTGCAAAAAACTCTTGTAATACCATATGAAGTCTCCTTTGCAGAGTGAAATGACAAGCACCTTAACCGCAGCAGCTGCTGTTAGCTATCCCCTAAATGACAGTTATGAGGATGATGACAGTAATAAAATATCTTTGAAGGATAAAGCTTTTATTAGAGAAAAATTAACTAAATTAATTCAAAGTATTAGTCAGTAATTTGTCACAGAAAGGTTGATTTTAGCTCTTTTTAGAGTCAATACTTTTCAGGAGACTTAGGAAAGGCTCTATTTATTTCTTGCAGATATATTTTCTTCTTGCATAGCTACTTCTGTAATATCATCAAGCTGGTCTTTGTTAGCGAAGGATCCTTTTCACATTGCTCACCATTTTAGTTCCCATAACAACAGAATACATTTGTATTGGAAACTCAGCTTCTCTGTGCTCTTTTGGGGTAAGATTGTTTTCTCCATTTAAAGGAAGCTCGTAGCACACTAGAGATTTGTGCAAACCTGAAAACTTGCATGGTTTAACACAGTAGGTGACCGTGCTGAACTACCATATTTAAACAACATCTTCAGGTGGAGTGACAATTTCAAATGTCTGCAGCTTTTGGCTGGGTTTATACTTCTTGCAGCCAGAGATTGCTATACCATATCTGTATTTTCTAATTAAGATATGAAGTACATGTTGTTGAATGTGCCTTTTTAGATTCCAACAAATTCGTTGTGTGTTTATGGAAACACACAGCCATACCAAAGTTGGCTAGCCTAGCAAGGTTTATCTTCAGCCTATAGCTCTTTCTCTGAATTCAATACTGCAGGCACAATTTAATGCAAACCCAATTTATGACTTAATGCTCCAGGGACCGTAGTGGGAGATTGTTACATTATTCTTTTCTAATCCTATTTGTGTTTTAATTTGCTAAGTCTGTAATGAGGTGCATGCCTTGAATAGATTCAAGATCTTTCACATTGCTTTTGACTTTGTTTAATATAATAGATTGTACAGTTTGCATTCAGAATTGAGGTGTTCCAGTCAGTACTATCTCTTCATTTTCAAAACTAGAGTGAATAAAATTATGTCCTGAAAGTAATTGTATCCATGTTTCCTTGTTTATCACTTAATGGTTTATTTCCTGTTATAATTTTCTGTTACAATATGTGAGGTCACAAAAATCAATTCTCTGTGGACTCTGACTTGACTGTTTGAAATTACTCCCCAAAACACTCTGAAAATATTATGGAGAAAATAAAGCATTCAGTGGTAAGTGGCTGGCTATACTAATTTTTATTTTATTTTATTTTATTTTATTTTATTTTATTTTATTTTATTATTTTTTGTATTATTACTTTGATTTTTTTCTGCTGATGAAACTATAGTAGAAAAAGATAAATAGAGCAAAACTTCAGCTACGGGAAATACCCAAGTGATGTTAATCAACTTACCTTTATTTATGCCAATGATTTGTGGTGACATTAGTGGGAAATCTGCTTCAATATATCCACAGCATTTTTGTTCTAAAATTTATCGTCTGTGATCACAGTTACCGTTCATCTATATGGAGAACAGAAATCCCATTTCACAACTTTTGTATATGTTAACTTTGCTTTCATTCTGTTTGAGACAGGAAAAAAAAAAAAAACTCTCCATAAAATATTTAGTTTTAGTCTCATGATCATATTATGAAACACAACATACTATAAAAACATAATAATTCAGAAAGAAAAAAAAAAGGAAAAAATTCAATGCTTGATGATCTTAGAGGTCTTTTCCAACCTAAATGATTCTATGATTCTTTGACGGGTGGGGAAGGAGAGAAGGGAGGGAGTATGGAAAGCAGTACTGTTGCAGTGACTTGGATCATAACTGAACTCTTTTCCCAGACAGGATGCAGTTCTAACAACATTTTTCTGACTGGTTCTCCTTGCTGTATCATACTAATTGCTGTCCTGAGTCCTCTTCTGCTCCTAAGAGCCATACAGGGAGGTTATCAGGCTTTTGGTTCTAGATGGATGGTCAGAGACATTTGCTGGTTTCTGAGCACTGGCACTACAGGAATCTCTATGATACACACAAAACATATCTGGATAAATTGCAGTATCACTGGTCCAAATTAAGCTGTGAGCAGATACTCTGCAAAATACAGGGAGTAGTGTTTCCACTGATGCTCACCTTTTGGTATTTTGTATGGGTGTCAGTTCTTGTGTGGAGGAGTCCAGTCAAGATGTGTCCCAGCTAACTGCCTTCTTGCAAGACTAGTCAGCCATTCTTCTTGAAGATTTTACCTATAGATAAAAAAAAAAAAAAAAAAAGCCAGAGGAAATCTTTCCAGTTGTTTTTGCTCTGTAACAAATGTCTCCATTCAATACATGGAGCCTGTCGGGACAGCACAGCACAACCATACCTTACGAGTCGCAAATGCAGGAGTCTACATATGCTTTGGAACAGTGAAAACTCTGGTAACTTAGTTAATATCTTTATCAAATATACTTTCTCTTTACTTTTCACATAGCTTAGAGAACTAATAAATCAGATTAAGGGAAATCTTACAGAAAACTTACATCATATTGTGAGCTGCTCTTAATTCATGAAGACCTCACTCATGCTAACAGATTTCTCAGTTCCTTTTTTTCATCAAAGTGAGTCTGAAGTCACTCCAACCTTCCTCAAATTTCAGGAGAGGGAGAATGAGGAGTTTCACCTCTCTGGCTCTAAACAGATGGGTGCCGGATCAATTGCTGTGATACCCTTATCTTCCATTTCAGACACAGCTAAAATCTCTCATAAACTTCTAGATTTTGGTGAATCCAGACAGCAGGAAACTGGTAAACACTAGTGAGGTTTTACGTTGTCTGACATTTTAAGCTCTGAGAAAATAATCCATAGGTATAGCAAAACCATCTAAGAAAACTCTAATACCCTACAAGCAAATAAAAGTTATCTTTATTTCAGATGGCTGAGAATGGAAAACCAGCCTTGTCAGAGTAGTCCTAGGTTAAGAGTAATTATTTTTGGATGCAGTGCTGTCTAATTTGTTATAATGCACCTGCTTCCACTCACACCAGGAAGCATCTGGTGATGGTAATGATGGGAGGACACAGGAGGAAGACACATGGGGTTTCTTGGGGGATGAAGTAGCCTATCAGCAGGCATAATAAACAGAAAGCACCCAAGTTTAGATGAATGCTTTTCAGATAGTCGTCTTTGTAGACCACGAGCGGCCTTTGGAGTCCATCCTGGTCATCTGGAGCTAATTGCTGGGGGTCTAATTGCTGGGGTTCCTGACACCAGGACAGGCACAATACACCACTATTGCTTTATTAAATCTTGCTTTAGCACAGAATAAAGAAAAAAAAAAAGAATTTGCAGGCTGTGTGAGGACTGCCTCCCTGCCTCCAGCAGACATGACCAAACGGCTTTTGAAATCAGAGTCAGGTCATTTAGAGGAAGGGCTTCTGGGCATGAAACTCACCAACCCAGAGGAGAGGAGTGGCAGTCACTGAGATGCCCCAGTGGGTGATGGAGTAGGGGATGGGGAGGGACTGGAGACAGCCAGGCCACCAGCTGGGAACTGAGCATCTTAGAGCACACCAGCCAGGCCAACTCAGTGTGAGCATACCAGTAAGGGTATAAGGTTTAGGTAATGTAATGGCTATACATGGGCTTGAAATATTTAGATGGCTTATTGGTTCGAAAACATAGAGCCTGGAGGGGTCAGAGCTCTTTTGTGCTGCTCAGACCTCCATCTCCTGCTCCGTGCTTTGTTCAGCTAGGCAAGCAATGGCACTCCTGGCTGATGGCCACATCCTACACCCCCAATCTACCACACAGAGCCTGGGTTACATGTGAAGGAACTGCAAATGTTCCCTACACCTTCAGAAAAGTTTAAAGTGTTAATGTGGCATCCAGCATTCAATCCCCAGCTGTGTGTGCATGCAATTGGCCCCACCCTGCATGTATTCCCAGGGAGAGGGGACTTGGCCATCTAAAGCCGTTCAATAGTGAAAGCAAGATGCTTGAATCCAGCTTTGCAAGGCTGCAAACCTTTTCACAGCTTCCACCTTCTCCAAACCCATCAGTGCCACCTCTGTTTCAATTTCATGCAAAGATATGCCTCTCTACTCTGCCCTGACATAGCCAGACTCAGAAATTAGATGAACTTCCCTGGTTTAGGTTGGAAATTAGGAGAAATTTCTTCTCAGAAAGAGCAGTCAGGCATTGGAATGGGTTGCCCAGGGAGGTGGTGGTGTCACTGTCCCTGGGGGTGTTCAAGGAAAGGTTGGACGTGGTGCTTAGGACATGACTTGAATGGTCTCAGGCAGAGGAAAGAATTGAGTGCATTATTTCCCACTCCCCAGGTAAGCACTTTCATGCTGAGCTTTTATGTAAAAGCAGGGCATGACGCGCTTCTCATACTTTCCCTTTTACAAGGAAGCAGCAGCACCTGTGCTTTGCCCCCAGATTACCTGTGGAACCCAGAATGAGAAGTAGCACTATGAGAACATACCTTACCTACTGTAGTTGGCCAGGGAGCATTTCCCGTGAGAGGCCTCCTGTTTCCACTCACGCTTTGCACTAATAAGGGGCACCTCTCACCTGCAGGTCACTGCAGCTGAGGCTGCTCTACAGGAAAACCAGGCTTCTGCAGACCATGTAGAGGCAGGCAGGGAAGCACTTCCAACAGTAGCAAAAAAAAATCAGTGCCCACAAGATAAAACGTGTTCAGTGGGTAATACAGTACCTGCATGCTAAAATTCCTGGAGGTAATTAGACTTCGGTTTTACATATGCTCATAGCTTGGTCACAAGCATATTTTCCAAAAAACTTTAAATATTTTGTTACAATTCCTGGAAGACGGAAATCATCCATTCCTCCATGAATAAAATCGGATATTTGTGTTTGTTCCTTTATATAGATGCATGTAGGAAAGTGTGGATGTACATTCATATCTCCCTGTTAAACCTAATAATACGCTGTAGAGGTACCTAACTTTATAATAGTTACAAATAAAATAAAAAGGGAAAGCTGTTAGGTGCTCTTTCTAGGAAGCTTAGACAGCGGTAGCTGACCTTTATCATGGCACTAGCATGCATTAGCCAAAATAATACTTTAACAGTTTTTTAGCACCAGGCTATATGTTCTGTTATAAGGAATAGCAAATGTTTAATCATAAATATTTTAATGGCTTCAGGGATTCATGGTATTCAATGACTGTGTTAAATGATAATAATCACATCTGGTTTATTACTATAGTAATTCAGCAGCTTCTCTTCAGTAGTTATTTTTTATTATATGTGCTGTGCTACTGTCATGGTCATTTATAGCAGTAATATTTTAAAGTGGCTCATTTGTTTGTTTAAGGACAGTTTCACAATATATTTCTGTATTAATATACATTTTGTACTATTATTTCCAAGCTGCCACTGGAAAATTGATCCTGGCTTGTTACGATGAGAGGGGCTGGAACTTGTGCAGAATGCCAACACCAAGAGCGAGGGACGGAGCAGATGGGTAGTGTACTGGTCTCCACTGGGGCTGTAATCGCTGTTGAGTCTTATTCATAAATGAAGGGGTCCATTAAGAAATAGTTAACTTGCAATAAACATGAGGGAAAGATTCGAATCAGGCAGAGCACAGACAGAACTAGAAAAATGCCAGAGCTAAACCACCAAAAAGCAACTGGATATGGCCATTTTACACATTATTACCCAATGATGCTCCCATTTTTTTGCATGCTAGTGCATTTACAGTGAAGGGACTTTCACCAGGGATACAAGGGAGAACTGATTGATTTTGCTGATCATTTTATTCAGATACCTGCCCACTCAGTCACGTGGGAGAGATCTCTTTATCTTAATGGGATTGCTCGCAAGAGTAAAGGTTTGGAGGATCAAGCCATATATCAGCAGAAATGGGAAGAAACTAGCAGGAGTTAGTTATCAAATTAGAGGAGGGACCACTCAGGACTGAAAAGATCTTCCTGTCATTACTTTTTCCCCTTGGAACTGCAATTTCTAAAGCCTCATGTTCTGCAGTTTGCTGCACTTCCTGACCATTGATGTCCTGAGGCATTTGGGACTCAAGTTATTTACCTGGAGAAAGTCACAGGCAAACATACAATACAAAGGAATCGCTTGGAGGGTGACACCTGTGAAGACGAGGGCCTCTTTCATCAAGCCCTGATAGCACTACCTTGCCTGGCAGCCCAGCCCTGGAAGGTTTCCATTGAATTTAGGGGCAGCAGAGCAGCTCCTGGCCATCAAGACTTGCATCAGAGCTTGCTCAGCGTGCTGAGAACTTGCATTGCCTTCATAGCTGGTGCAAAATAATTAGGAATCACATTAATGGGTGGGAAAGATAAAGGCAATTTGTAAATCTTGTCTCTGAGAGAAAAAAAAAAAAAAAGGAAAAAAAAGTAGAGCAAGGGTTAACTTTCTGCTCTTATTTTTTGTTTATTTCTCTCTTTTTCCCCTTCCTTTCCCGCTTTTAATGGCCTGGTGAAGGCAGCTCTGTTTAGTTCAGCAAAACCTCTCCACCACCCCACCACACAGGATGTATTGAGTTGTTGCAGTAAAAGTTAAAAGGAAACTAAGGACAATTATTAGTGCTTCTTTCCTGCTCCATTTTCTATTTGGTTTGATTGGGTGGTGGGCTGAGGGTAAATGGCTTTTATAGCGCTGAATGATGAATGACTCTGAAATAGTCTGTAACCAGAAGTGCCGACTGACATGCTGCTGATTTAACTTACATGCAGGGTTATGTTTGTATAGAGTCACTTAAATAAACATGTGTTAGGCTGGAGCCAGCTATGCCAGCACTTCTTTGCTTCCCCTCCACCCTCCATTTATCACTAAAAGATAACGATAACGATTTGATCTTCCTATCAGTCATTCATTATATTAATTAATTCAAATGTAATTGTTTTGAATGCCTCTCCATTGCTGTGGGTACTTTGTACAGCACTTAAAGCACATGCACTATCAGAGAACAAAATAAATCCTCAATAAAAAGATACACTCATCAAATGGGCTCCTTCAAACTAGCAGTCCCTTTCATCCAGCAATTATCTCTTTAGCTTTCAAAGCAGCCTCTCCCTAAATGCTCAGGAAAATAAATGGGTCCAGGAGCTTGACAAGGAGTTCAACTAATCCTGGCTCTCACAAAGGGAGCCAAAGCAAATTCCTCTGTGAAAAAAAAAAAAAAATCTCTGCTGGGAGATCCCTCTTTCCCGTACCCTTACTTACCTTTGTGCAATGCTTGTTCTTTTGTGGCTTCTGTGAAGCTTCATCAAACCTTATGAAGGTCTTTATTCCCTTTATGGCTTTTTTTGTTTCCCATGTGAAGTGCAGAAATAAAGTTCCAATGCAAGCTTTAAATATATACTTACTGGCATTAAAACCCATACTTGTGTGTGATCATAGCAGGCAAGTCAGGATGTGACAGTCTGTGTTTAATGTGTGAATCAGGGAAGAGTGCAAAACCAGGATATGATTTTATGCAAGGGCCCTTCCTCTGAGTAGTTCTGCTTGCCTTTGGGACCTCAGGCTGACCTAACACTCGGCAAAGCCCTTTTGCAAGATTCAGGTGGGCTTAGGTTTTAAAACCAGAAATACATGGTTACTCCAGGTGTCAGCATGAGATAACATCTATTGTAAGAGTGTGGTTTGGGCAAACACTGATGGATTCCTTTCACATGTAGTAGTAAAATGCAGTAATTTAAAAATCCAGTCAATTGCCTTCATACTGATTTTAATCTAATACTCTATGTATTTATCTCCCATTGCTGTGCACTGGGAGTGAGCGCTGCCTCACAAGAGCCAGTCCCCAATTTCCATAGCAGTCTCCACATTCCACAGCCACATGAAAGATAATCTACCAAAATTAGAAAAAGGTTGGATAAAATAGTACACTGGATTGTTTATCTTAAACATCGTCTGATATTGCCAGGTTTTGTAAAACACCCCGGGGTCTAAGTGTCAGCAAGGCCTCTTTGAGAGGTTACCCGCAGATGAATAAGGCCATTTGCTTTCAGCCCTTTCTGCCCATGCTGCCATACAGAGCAGAGGAGAAACAGGCTTTGCTAGTGACTGGATGCAGAAATGCCTCCTAACCCTATCCGAAACTCTAGACCCAAGCCTTTGGAGTATTCCTGTAAAAGAAATAATCCTGGGGGAGTGAGGTGAGCAGGGAAGGAGCTGGCGACTGATCTTGGCCCAGTTTGAAGTCAGCTGGAATGTGGCAGGGACAGGAGCAGAAGGGACAGAAAGGGAAGCACTACAAAGCCTTTTGGGACCCAGATGCCTCCATCTTCTCATCAGTTCAGCTGAGACGGGAAACACCAGCAGCCAGCGGGAGCTTTCGTAAACTGCAAACCTGATGCTTATGCCCCTTGCTTCAAAGAAGTCAAATGAGAAGAGAGTTCCTTAAAAGCATGTGGTGGACTCACGGTGTGACTAAACCAGGAGCAGATCTCCATAGCTGCTCTTGTTTGCTTTTGGTCTTGAATGGCCATTTTAGTATGGTTTCATCCTTCTTTTCCTTGCTTGCTCAAGGCACTGGGATGGCTATTGCCTTACTTTTCTCTGAGCTCGTCAGAAGTGTCTTTAATGACGTCAGCCCATTCCTGGGAAGGAGACTTGCTAATGAACTTGCTCCCCTCTCCTCTCTGCTGTCTGGAAAAGGGCCTCTCGCCCTGGAGAACTGAAGAATTACAGGACGTAGCAGTAGCTGTTGCATTTCATATCTTGTCAGCAGCATGATGGATTTAGCACACCCTTGTCTGGCTATTTGGATTTTGGAGAACACAGTATGCCTGATTTCTATCAGGTCTAAGCAATGTCTCATTGGGGGCCTAAATTACATGACAGAACCCCTTTAAGGGAAAAGGAAAATGAATACCACCCTCTATAAATTATCTGGAACAAACAAACTAGTTGCTCAAACTTGCTGTACTCCTGCCAGGAGTCATAAACTAGCTAGCTGTGTTTAAGAAAAGTAAAAACTGTTTTTCCTACCATGGAATAAACAGTCTCTGGGTTCTATTCCTAACCACAAATGGCAAATGTATGCAACTCTCCAAGAACCAAATTCTGCTCACTTTCCAAATTCGCTTAATCTCCAGTCCTCAGAGATTAATTAACTCGACAGGGAAGCCAACACTGAAGTTGGAATAGAGGTGTTTTTTGAAGTAAGTGCTGTTCTGTTCATCTAAAGAAGCTGCTCTGCTGAGGCCAGCAGAAAAATCTGCAATATTTAACCTAGATGTTCCCGTTTTCCAGTTTTGCACATAAAGTCTTGATTTTTGTGAACAGCAACCAAAGAAATAGATGCTAGGCATAGAAATTAAAATCTTCTGAGCCAAAGAGAAATTGTTTAACTCTCTCCAGAACTAACTGCAGAGATTTGTAAACAAACCACAGGATAAGCACACATTCATATGGCATATACAATACATGTGTGTTGTGGGGAATGGTGTTTTTGGCTTTCCCATAGAAAGAGTTGATACTCTTGAACAGAATTTGGGAGACCAGAGGGGCTGAATCATCTCATTCACCACTGGGAGTTGCTGCTTCGTCTCCCATGGGCTCCTGAGAGAGAAACACATGGGGAGCCCCAACATTGCTCCGTGCCCTGTCACATGCAGATGAAGGCAAAGAGTGTCTAATCTGCATCAGAAGGCATATCCCTCACTGTACCATGGACACCCTTTGCATACACACAAGAGTTATCAGTGTGGAGACATCACTGTGAGTTCAGCTGGGGTATCTGGTTGCTGCAACCCAAAAGTTGTTGCTGAGCTATATGACAAAAGGTTCTTACTCAGTCCTGAAAGCCCCTGTCATGCTGGTTTTGGATTTCCCTTCAGGGACATTGCCATGTTGGTGTCAGGTCAAACCTGTCCAGCGCAAGCATAGCCTCGGGCATTTCTGGAGTGAAAAAGACACACAGTGGAGACAAATACTGCTGAGATAAGTTTGGTGGCTTTGTGACATCAGTCATGGTTTAACTGAGGTTGAATGGAGATCAACAAACTGATTTTGCTTAGGGCAAGAGTCACCTTCTATTCGGGTCATACAGGTGAAAGGTAAGGGCTTCTCTCATTACTTCTCTGTGCCACTGGTTAAACTAAACCCTTAAGTTTTCTATTCGAAGACAACACAGATTTGGGAAAAAAAACATCTGAAATATGATATAGTTTCTTCAAGATCCTTCCTTCCCATATTTATATAACATACCTCTTGCCTGTGCATATAGGCCAATGTGTAGAGATCTATCACAGGCTGGAGAATAGTGTAGCATTACAAGAGAAAGTGAGGATAGTAATGATTTTTTTTTTCTCCTGGATACAGACTAAATAACAAGGAATATAATGATAATCTCTTTCTTTGTTTGGCTCCCTCACCCTTAGGAAATACAAATGAAACTCCAGTGTTATTGAGGGAGTTAGGGATCTAGCAGCATTTTCTCAAACATTTTCATCACAAAAAGAATGCCAATAGGCAGAAGTCATTTCCTCTCCACAGCCCTTCATTTAAATTACCTGACATTGCTCTGGCTATCCTGACTTCATAAAGAACACTGAGCCTGCACACAACCCATGGTTTCCTCCCTGCTGGCCTTTGAGCTGTGCATGGCTGAACTCTTGGGGCTCTCAGCAGATCACTTGATCTCTCTCAACACTGGCTTACCAACACATGTTCAAAAAGCCACTTAAACTCTTTTACACCTTGATGAACAATTCTACAAACAAGGTGTCTTACCACCATGTTAGCAAGTTATTGAGATGCTGATTTCTGTCAGATTAATTAGAAATAGCTATTTGATCTGGCCGGGCATCTTTGAAAATCCTCTTAGCACTTAAACGCTACACAAAATACAATTCTAAACTATGTCTAAACTTATCCGGTTGTCAAAAGGATATGGAATTATGAGTTTTTCTGCAAGTCTAGGTTAACAATTACATCTTTGAAAACTCATCCCGCTCCACAGTATTAACATCCTGACCATTCTTAAAATAGTTGGTCTCACGCTAAAAAAGAGAAAAAAAATTCCCACTTTGAATGTAAAATTAATCAAAAATATGTCTTGTTGCCCCCCCCCCCTCAACTTACTGTTGCTTCATTCCTTTTCCAACCTTTTGTGCATTGCCAGCAACAGTTTTATCAGTATCATGTGTCTTATCCTACCATATTAGAGAAAATCTCTCAAAAGCAAATATACATCTGCATTTTCTCCAGATTCTTGATCCATTAGGAAACTTGCCAACTGATCATTGTTAGGGATTCATTTCCCTTTGCAGGAGACATTGCTTCGTGATTTCTAACCAATACAATGTGGAAAACAACAAGCTAGTATGGATTTCAGAGGGAAGTTTTCAATCCAAACCAAGTCTGGAGCTCATCACCTGAGATAGCTTGTTTTATACCTTAGGATAAGATACCAACTCTGCTGTTTCATCACATGCCCTCTAACCCACTGCTATCTGAATAAAACATGCCCCTTTTCAACATGTAGTCTCTGAACTCGCTTCCTGTCCTTTGACTTCATACTCTCCTCTTGACAGATTTCTTGGGAAAGGACTAAGACAATAGGATTCCCCAAAGCACAAAAACATTTCTTTACAGGAAATAATAATTCCTGGGGGCTACGCTGTAGCAGAATTCTGTGTGTGGTCATTCTACCTTCTGATTGGTATTGCACACAGGAAACAGATTGAGAGCTTGGTGATTGATGTGGGCTGCTGGATCTGGTCAGAGGAACATATGTGTATTAGCTCTCTGACCTAATCATGGAGAAAAGTTTTAATACCTTTAAAAAGTGCTCAATTGCCTGATTTTACCAAGCTAGTTTGACACATTACCTTATTCATAAGCTATCATTTTCTTCCCAAGGGCATACAAACTGGGTAGCATGGAAAGGCATGTTCAACTGAATATTGGTATTCAGCTGTGCAGAAAGAAAATTGAATGGGCAAAAGGTCCAGCTGGATATCAATGCCCTGGACTGGCTGTCATATCCAAAAAACAGGAGAGTCTCTCTTTCAATTCGTCTCTCTATGGTTCAATCTACAATCAGCAGGAATCCTCTACATACTTCTTAAGACCACTAAATTTAGAGCAGAAAGGTATGGCAACAGAATAAAGCTAATGTGAGCAGTAATGATCACATCAAACATTCACCTTCACCTTTCTGGGGAGGCTGTTTGTTTGTTTGTTTGTTTTAAAGTTTTTAAACAAAATTACAACAATATATGAAAGAGGCAGATAGTTCTGACTGCACTAATATTTGTCAGAGCAGCATGTTAGTACGCTCCTTATACAATCAGTTAGCTTTAAAGCCTGCCAATTCACATAATCATTTAAGTCTACAGAACAATATCCTATGAGATTTTTCCATGATACAAGATTAAATGTGTACTAGTAAAAAAGCTCCAGTATTTCTGGGTTGCCCAGTGCAATCTGTCTGGCCCGTGAGCATCTTTTTTGGACATGTAAGTTCTTCAGTACGAGCACTGTCTGTACTTAAAATTCTGTACAGCAGAGCACAGAACAGATTGTTAGTGTTTAAAAAGAAAATCATTAGTATTTCCCCTACTTACCATACTAGACATTCCAATAGATGCCATCAGACTTTCCCAAATAGCCTCCGCTAGTGCCCAGGCATACAAGTGGCAGTTCAAAAACCTTTTGTTATGACTGAAAACCCATTTTTCAACCAGAAATACTGGGAAACATCCACAAGTATTAACTAGAATTTCCATTAAAGTGAGATTTTCCTCTCTGACACTAAAGTATGAAGCATCTATTAGCTTTGAAAAGTGAGATATCCCTTGAGTTATCTTGTTGCCCTGTTCTAAACCTCCTAAAACTGATACTATCATAAAACATTCTTCCTAAGCAGCACCAGGAATGAACCTGCCCCTTTCTGTTTTGCTACCATGTGCTGGCTTTCTGGAGTAGATAGGTCAAAGTGGACCAGTGCAGGTGGGGACAAAATGTATGGACCAAAATGTAAAGGGGAGTGAAATGCTGGTATAAGGAGAAAAGCACCACTTGAGACCATCATTCAGCAAGCATTTTCAACTCTTGGGCACTCAGCAGTTTGCTAAATGCCCATGTGAATTGCTTGGTTTTTCTCACTCTGCTGCCACGCTTTCCCTTCCATCCTTCAGTGTACACAACAATTTGTGCTGCAAGACACTGTACCCTCTTGACTATGTCAGGAGTCATGGTGAATACGTAGCTCGCAGCTCATGTACAAGCTGTGAAATCAGTAGTAAAACATGCCAAATTTATACAAAGGGAAGAGGAGTGCAGATTAATCAGGATCTCCACTGTGGGGCTTTGGATGCTGTCCTCTAGGACTATGTCTCTGAATATCCTACTGTCTTAAACTCTTCTTTAAATGGTACCCACCACTACATGAGCAGGTGTTGCAGGTGTCTTGGGTGTCTCCAGTGATAAATACACCATCAAAACACAAACATACTCTTACGAATCGGGCCATTTTCAACAGCAGAAACGTGAAATCAAGCTTTAGAAACAATGTGTAAGATGAGCATTAACGCATGCTTGAATAATATCTCCAAAGTAATGCAGGACACAGGGTTTTCTAAACAAGTGGCCTGGGAGGCAGCCACACCAAAACCAGCTCCCGTGGAAGTGCCAAAGATCAGATCGGCAGCCTAAGGCTACATCCCTTATTTTCTGGTAATCTCGGGCACACTCTTCAGAAATGTGCTTTACTTTTTGGATCTTTAGAGGATGGAAACTATCCAGTATAAACTGTGTTGAGACCACAGTTTGGAAACACTGGGAGGAAAAAATAAAGTCTAGGCTCATGCCAACCTCATAAGCACAAGGCGTATACACTGCTCTTATTTAGAAGTGCAAGTCTGCAGCAGTCTTACTCACCCGGGGGAATTTCTCCAGATTTACACCCGCATACCTGAAAAGAATTTGGCATGAAATCTGTTGAAAGGAACAGGGGAGAAGGACGTCCAGAGTTCAACGTATAGCAGCCATGGTAAACAACAAAAAATCAAACCACGCTAGTGTCTGAAAGAGCCCAAGTCAAAGCCTCGCACTCCTTATCCTTTTCCTTGTGACATTTATTGCAGAACCCTAGAGAGGATGGGAGAGTATGAGGCGATCTTAGCTTTGACGCTGGAATGTAAAACATTTTCCAAACGGGTGAGGGGAGAAAGTTTTCTTTAAACATGTTCCAAGAATAGACCTGAGAAAAATGCCTGATCTGAAAACGCCTGGTGAAGAGACGGCCTTTCACTGAACGACCTCCCCTTTGAAGCTGCAAAAGTGTATGTGATTGAGGATGCATTTTTGTCACAGCTGCCTTGGGAGTCACATATCCTGTGATCACCGTGTTTTATTTTATTTTAATCTGTGACGTTTGACATTTTGAAGGGTTTGCATGTGGTGGACGTGATGGTAAGCAGTCGGATCACACTAGGAACGTCGATAGCTGCCAAGTCAAACACTAGAGCCACACAGGAGGCTGGGACAACAAGGACTCAAGGGATTTGTCGCTGGTGGTGGCAGCAAGGGCCATGGGATGGATTTCAGAAGTGAGGCAGGCAGCATCTAAGTCTTGTCTACATTTGAAAGATTTTTACCATCTCTGGCCCAGCCAAGAAGACATTTTGCTTGCACTTTCCCAGAGAGAAGCAAGCCATAGTGAGAAATGTCTCTTTTTTTGTTGCTGCTCTGTGTTTACACTTTTACCTACACAAAGACATTTAGCAATGTCCACCGGATGCTTTCACAAGTATAAACTTTAACTGCATTTTCATTTCTGTTTTTCAAGGTTGCGTGGCTCTGCAAAGGCAGATGTAAGACTGTCCTGTCCTGCTATACTAATTGCACCAGGACAGCAATTTTAGTCAGTACTAAATATTCAGTTAAATGCTATTCAATTTCTTTGAACAGTTCTAATTGCAAACTAGGGGTTCTATTGGTTAAAATACCATGATTTGTGACCCCAGAAATTTTGCTACTAATACTTAGTGACTTTTTCTTTGGATTCTCCTTGTATTTTCTCATGCCTTTTTGTTCTTATTTTCTGTGTCAATATATCCTTCCTAAATACGGCTTAAACATTTATCAAAACACATCAGTCATCTTTAAAAAGAGGTCTATTTTCCTAACATTATTTCTACATGTGAGGAAAGTCCCTGCTAATGAAAAACAAGCTCCCAAATGGCTTACATATGCTGCTTGTTTTCAGCAAGAGCCTGAACATATTTCAAACCTGGGTCTGTGTTTGCAAAAGTAAATAGTTATGATTTAGGAATAAATAAGCGACGAAAACTCGGGCCATTGACATTGGCAGTAAGGAACAAGGATTCACAGCATCTCAACCATTTCTCTGGAAAACAATTAAAAAAAAAAAAAAAACTAGCTCCTGATGGCTTCTCTGGGCCACCAGTCTTGTCTCTGATTTGGGCTGAGTGAGTTTGTGTGAGAGTGAGGAAGAGGACGGGCCTGGCCCTGGTGGAAGGCGCTGATGCCTCTGGGTGCTCGGAGGAGAAATGATTTAGGAGAGTCCCTCCAGGGGAGCTTGAGGAGGTGCTGGGAGATATTGCAGAGCAAACAGGACAGGAAGAGACCCCCCGCGCTGTCCGACCAGAGTCTTCCCAGCACGAACATATCATGCAGAACCTCTCAGGCGGCTATCCACCACCATCTTGACAGCAGCTTGGTCTTACCCCCTGCTCCTCCCATGGGAAAGCAGTTCCAGGACCTCCCTGCTCTGGGCTTGCTTCTAATTTCCGTCCTAAATTTATTGGTGGCCGGTTTATAACCATTTGTTCTTCTGCCAAACACAGCCCTAAAACTGAAAATAAAAATTAAAAGAAGTCCCTTCTCCTTCCCCACTGTTTACCCCCGATGTATTTATAGAGCGCGATCCTATCTCTCCCCAGCCACCCCCTGGCTAGACTAAACAAGCCCGACGTGCCGCGCCGGGCTGGGGGTCTCTGAGATAAAATGGAGGGCTGAGGCGGGGTCCCCCAGCCCCACTGAAGCTAAGCGGCAGGGAGAGCTGCTGTCAGGGTCTGACAAGGTATTTCTGACGGTTGCCCTCACCCTCTGCGGCTGCCCATGGCTGAGACAGATGAAGGTGTGATTTGGAGGCCAGCTGGGGATGTGTTTCACCCTGGAGGAGCTGCTCCCTGGTGCCCAGCCTCATGGTGGCACCATGGCCAGGTGGACCTGCAGAAAGAGGTTTTTAACTTTGAGCAGCCGACGAGCTGCAAATTCACAGCCTGGTTCACTGCAGCTGGCTTTTGCTCTTGTGAGGGATCTAAAGGAGCACGACCACTCTCTCCCTTCATCCGGGAGCGTGTCTGTCTTTGCACTACCCCTCAGCAAGGCACGAAGCTGTGCGGCCGTGGCTGCTCATAGGCTCTGGGCCTCATGCCGTGCAGCAGAGGCTGAGGCCTGCTCGGTGCGTGCATGTACTTCACCCAGTATTACAAGGCAAGAGCTTTCAGTTTATCATCTCACTGGACAAATGATACAAGGAAAGCACGGCTGAGCAGCTCCAGGCTTGGCATGAAAGGCTCCTAGATAAATCAGTGTAACGTGTGGCTTTTTTTGACAAGCTACCACCCAAAAAAGCCCCAGAGCATTCTGAAATACGGCTGAAAGCAAACAGGGCTTGACCACATGCGATGGCAAAATTTATTAATCTCCTCAGAAAAACTTCTTCCACAGCACACAGGAAACTTTTTTGCTTTTAATTAATGAGTTGAACCACAGCAAATAAAAAAGGTTAACTGCTGTGGGATGGCTACGTCTCTTCAGCCCCGTGATCAAATAAAATGCCCAAATAAAAGCAAAAGCAAGCATCTTCCTGCCTGGATGTTGCCACGGCGCACTGTCAAGAAGTTGCTGAGGTCTCTCTGGCTCCTCGCCTAATTTTTTGCCCCAAAATGAAATGCAAGCCGCTTCTGGGAGGAAAAGCAGCAATGGCTTTGGAGCAGACAGCAGTGTGTGACAGCTTAGGACTACGAGTGAGGAATGTCAGCTCGGCAACTCCAAGGTGTTTGCTGCTATAAATTACAGTAAATTTACTGCACTAAAAAATTACCAGTTTCTGGAGAAAATTATAGGCAACGTGTCAGCCATAAATGATTTATGCATAAAACAACCTGTACTGCGGGAACCCAGGGGGTATAATAACAAGACAAAAAATCATTTAATCTTGTATGTAAATTTAAGCAGGCAGGAATTTGGGAAGAACTGCTTGTTTTTATTCCATCTTGTATTGCTGCCAAGTAAAGACAGTACTTGAGCAGAGAGGTGCTGATGTGGAGCAGGTGGATAGGCTTGCCAATTTCCAGCAAGATACATTTTAAACTGCCTTTTTGGTTTCAGTTCAACACCCTCTGAGAATAGATTGGTTTCCATTTGACAAGAAAGGAGTCAGAAAACCAGAAGACTCTTTCTGGACTAGATAAGCTCGGCATGAGCAATGCTGTCTATGGGCCAGATAAATCTGAAACATGTCAGCATCCAGTGAAAACGTGATTCCCCCACCCTCATCCACATGCAGTAGTCCATTAATCCTTATGAGACTCCTGCTGGAGTGAGACCGTATGAGAGCACAGGGAGCTAAATCAGCTCAGATTCGGGGAATCAGCAATGGGTCAGGCTTCACAGGAAAACAGATACTTCACATCAAGCAATTGCAGGTAGACAACACAAGACAGCTAAGAAGTAGCATCAAGTTTTCTTTCTTTTTTTTTTTCTTTTTTTTTCTTTTTTTTTTTGTTTTGTTTTGTTAATAATTTGTTAATGACCTGAAAAGAGGTAATCCGGTTTTACGCAGCAAAAGAAGATGGCCAGAGTCCACCTGGAACTTCTGTGAGGGACATCCCAGCCTGCACATTGGTGGGACAGCATGCACCAGACTCCTGCTCTCCAGGGGAGCAGCGCTGGGCCATGGAGAAGAAGCAGAGCCCTGGCTCTATGTTGCTCCATCCATCCCTCACGGTCCCCCTCCCTCTAAAATGAGGCAGAAGCCCAGCAGCTCACCCAGGCAGTGGTCCTTATGGCACAGAGGAAGAGAGGGTGTCCCCTTGCTCTTGCTGTCACCACCAAGGAACAGCATGACCCAGCCCTGTGGGATGAATCCTCCATGTTGATATGGAGCCAAGTCCTGCTGCCTTTGTTATTTGCTACCCAAATAAAACTTTCCTCAGTGGCTTCACTAAGGACTAGGACTTAAACAACAAGGCCCATGAAATATTTACCATTACTGTACATGATAATGAGTTTTCTGCATATCTATATGCAATACACATACCCCCATATAAATGCAGCACACACACACACACACATATATGCAATGTGTCTGAGTTATGAGAGCTGTGGGAGTGATTGCCTGGAATTGTCTGCCCATAGTAAATTAAATATGACAGTTCTACATCTGCATTAATGTTATTACTTTTTTTAAGACTTCTTTATCTAGTATTGGTCTCACAGGCTGTGAGTATAGGTCACATTCTTCTCCTTTTATTCTTCTTTTAGCAGAATAGCTACAGAGAAGGTCTCATTTCTGCATAGTCTCAGAGGGTTTAGGGTTTACCTCACCCTACAGGGTTGTTCTTACATTCACTAAAATTGGCAAAACTTCCTCCTTCCTAAAGCATTTGCTCAGAGAAGGCAGTAGTTACCTGCCACATCCAGACAGTATGAACACCTCAGGGATGTGTCAGAAGAGTTTTCTCTTTGCTTATCAGTCCTGCATCAAGAAGAATGCTCCTGAATATGTTCACACTTTTCTTGGCTGATTTCTTTGAGCCCATCCTATATAAGACGTTATTATTAATGTATGAGTTGAAAAGTGCCAAGTCCCACGGGAGGTTAGGGGAAAATGGCACCCTCATGGTGTGCTATCCACAAGCCGCACTCTTTCACTGAGGCTCAGGATGAACTAATTACTACAGAGGTCTTTGGAGAAAAAGGGGCCTCAGCAATAACCTATTGAAGAAGTTTGTGCAGTTCTTAAAAACAAACGAACATCTGTAAGAAGAAGTTCAAATGGAAACACAAATTGATTTACTTGATGTTTTGCCATTTATATGGTCAGGGAGACAGCTCAGGACAGAGCCAGTTAACAGACTGAGGTTAGAAATTAAGAGGACAGGACTTAACTTTCCATAGCAGCATGTTTAGACAGGAAGAAAAAGATGTGGTTTGTGTTTAGTGAGCAGCTAGTGAAATGAAATATATTATGTATATGTGCTAGTACACCCTGATTCCCTGCCTCACTCAATTTTCTGCTAAGATACCATAAAGCTGAGTTACTGGCCAGCTGCACCCAACTGTGCTGCTTTTTAAACATTATGATAGTATTTTAGACAAGTAGGTAAAAAAAAAAAAAAACAACAACATGTGAGCTGCCTAGCATGAGTTCACCAATGCAGAGTCTGAGCGCCAAGAGTTTCAGCTGTGGTGCGACCTTAGCCACAGTCTTGTGATCCCAAAGGCCTACAGGGGCAGAGACTTTTCAAGTATCATTTCTCCCACATTCAGACCAATGTCATAGTCAATCACAGGTCAAGAGGTGTGGTACGTCCCCAGAGGAGGTGTGATGCTGTGGTTTCTTCTCTGCTCCAAGATCATCACACCAGCCACTGCTGGGAGGAAGGTTGTGGTGCTCTGCTGCTCCAGCATTCCTGCCTCAGGGTGCGAGGCAGTCATGACATCCTGCCTAAAACCAGGGCATGCAGCTCATTTTGTGGGAAAGGCTGAAGAAGAAGAAGCCTGTTATACAAGTCTCCCACTCAAGGTGCCATGCCTGGGAGGAGAAAAAGTTTGGCTTGAGCTGCATCATGACTTCGTCTGAACAGCCAGTGTGTAGGATCAAGAGCCTGCATCTGTTTAAAGACCTTCAGCAAATAATCCCAGTCTTTCTCAGAATGTTGTTGTCCTCTCACTGACAAACTGCTACTGAATTTACTAGTGGGATCTTGATTTGGGGACTTCCCAGCAATATAGTGTTTAGGAGCAGGGCCTCAGACAACTCAAGTCAGTCAAAATTTTATCATGTATTTCCACAGAAAAAAGATTGAACCCTATATAAGACAAATTCTACAAACGAAAATTATCACTTAACTTCAGTCCAGTACATCTCTGTGCAGGAAACTGTGCATTTTCATGTTCCCAAGGAAACAGCACAAAGCATCAGTTTACATGTCTTGCTCACCAGAAACGATCACCTGTCCTGCACTTGATTACATATAGCACAAATATCCTAAAGGAAAATATGAATAGAATAACTTTAAGAATAATAATAACAACCCTAAGGAGAGATGTACTTGTCTCCTATGTTTTAAGGAATATGAAATTGTCTATACTCAGCCTGGCAGACTTCCCACAATGTGGGCTCTTTTTTTTTAATTCCCATCAAATTTTACTGCATTTGTATGATATGCAATTAATGAGCCATAGAATCATCGAAATTAGAAATGGAAAAGATGCATTAAGTCATCTAGTCCATCCCCTGACAGTGCAGGATTGTTCCCTACAGTGTTTTTTTATATTTTCTAATGCTCTGTACAGTCCAGATTTAAACGTCTCCAGAGATGGAGCTTCCACCAATTCATTTAGAGGAGTGCTCCATGGTCCTGTAGCTCTCACACTCTGGAAAATTTTTCCTCATAAGGCCATGTATATCTTCCTTTCCTCACTTTCACATCTTCTGTTTTAGCTATAATCCCTTCTACCAACTCAAATAATTCCCCTCCCTCTTTATATTTATACCTTATGTCATCATGTCGTCTCCTTAAAGATTGCTTACATAAACTATACACATTTAGTTTTCATGCCTTGCTTACATGCCCAGCAGTTTCCCTCCAGCCCTTCAATCATTTTTTGTTGCTCTTGCTGAACTTCCTCCACATTGTCTGCTTCCCTCTGATAAAAAGGCAGCAAAGGCAGACTTCCAGGTATAATTTTTCCAGGTTTGTACAGGAAAATGATGTTACCAACCTGCTCCACACCATTCAATCACCGTGGTGTCTTGGCTTCTGTATTCCCTTGAAAATGCATATGTGATTTTCTGCCCACTATTCTCCTTACTGCAGTGGTATATTATTGTTTGGATTGCAAAAACAAACTGCAGTAAGATCTCTGTTCGAAATGGATGATATTAGCAAATAACACGTCTTAGGTTGTCAGAAAAAGAAATGGGAGAGAGTAAAACAAGCTTGGAAAGTGGGAAGATGTACCATTGATTTGTCCCACAATTTTGAGAGGTCTCTAGCAACATTTTAAAGCACTGAGAGCTGGGCTGTGTCTTTACCCACTAGATGACTGCAGTTCAGCATTTTTGGTTATCATACTAGCCCCATTATAACTACTGTAAGCTTCATCACAAGAGCCCTTTCTTCCAAGATTTTGACCATCAGTAAGGCAAAGTTTTAAGGGATGTGAGGTTTCATCACTTCATTTTAGGATCCAAGGGGCCTGGGAGTTAGTCAGATGGTCCGTCATCCCATAGAGTGCAAGATCAAGCCTTTACTTTTAGCAGGGAGGCAAATGCTGAGAAGGACCAAATGAAAAATAAGGAGGCATTGAGACATCAGGCACCACAAAAATGACGATGGCATAAAACTCTTAATAGAATAAAATAGGTGGATGCTATAGCAACAAACCCCAGTCATGGTATTTCAAGTGAAGTGATTTCTTCTTCCACTCTAAATCCTTTTAGTGTGCCTGCTATTGAATATCCCATACAGGTGGAGTACTATAAATTCTGATATCTAGCAGCACACACCGTTTGAATGAACACTTTATTTCAGTCGAGGCGCAAGTATTAATAGCAACACGGATCCTTCCTTTCAACCCCTTCCCTTCCCCAGAAAAATTTATTTCTCCTGCCTTTGGCAAGCCCTGCTCTGGGGGAGCTCCCACAGTAGGAACAAATACAGTGAGCGAGAAGTAATTCTAAAACTCTTTTTTATGATAGACATTACACATGTAAAGCTGTCTTGACCTATCTGTCTGTTTCTCTCAGGCTATACCACTCTGAAAATTAATTCTTAATGAATCTTTAAATGTGTGAAGAGCAGAGCCATGTGCTCAAGCAATAATAATTAACGCAAGTGAAACTGTAAGCTTCTTAGGGCAGGAGGGAACATTTTGCACTTGCCTGCTAAGAGCCATCCACCTCTGTGAGCTGAGGTAAGTAGTAATATAAAAGAGTAAATAACCTGAGAAGAGGGCATCATTCCCATCAGTTCACTTTCACATACATTGATCCAATAGCCAGTGCATCTTTTCAGAAAAATGGGATTTTTTTCAAATCATAGCTGGTTTTTGACAGGGTCATACCAGAGAAGCTGCAGCTAGGAAAGACCTACTGGGTCGCCTGCTCTGTTTCCCTTAAAATGCAGGATTGTCCTGCCAGTGCAGCCTCTGGAAGGGGATCAGCACAAGTGCCATGAGCAAGCAGATCAGGAAAATAATTCACGGTAACTGAAAGCACCTGTGGGGGCAAAGCAAAGATGGAGTGAAAGCCTCTGCAGCTGACCGTCATCTTTGGCTCCTTGGAAATGGTTTCACAGTGGGATAGTCCAGGTGGCATATCAATCAGTTCAATGTTCTTCTGTAGCCCAGTGCTTAACCATTAATAAGCTAAATTCAAAGATTTGCACTAGTTTGGGGGAAATAGTTTATAAATGGAGCAGTAAGAAATTCGCTTCACAGTGAACAAAATTATTTAATCCAGTAGGCAATCCCCATCAAACACACCTTGAAGTACAGGGGTGAAGCAGAATTTCCTTAATAGCACTGTGATATTTCTGAGTGGGATTTCAGTGTTTTAACTGCTTGTGCAAGCCAAGCACAAGGTAAAACTCTTCAGTCCTTTCTTACACTTCTCTGCACATCAGGGTCTTCTCCTGCTGCATCCTTTTTCCACTGTATTGAGTAACTGCGTGGCAATTTGCCCCAAGTCTAACTTTCTTGCTGCTTCTGGAAGGACTTACAGGTATCTGTAAAAAAGCCCTGCTGCTCTGCAGAGAGGCTGAATGGCCCTGTTTTAATCTGGTGTCCTGGCCTCATTATTTATGGCCAGGAACCAAAACCTGAACAAGCCATTTCCATTTCCATTGGGAAAGTCTGGATCTGAGCTTCCCACTCCCAGCTTTGCTCCTGATGATGTCAGCCAACACCACCAAAACTGCTGTCATCTCTGAAGCAGTCCCAGCTACACCGTGTAACATTCCTGGCATTTACCACATGTGTAAGCAGCTTGACTGGTTAGAAAGCAAGGCTTGCTCTCCTGCCCCTGAATGGCTGCACTGGTGCTAGGCTGGAGGGGCAGCCACCGCTTCACGGAGGGGTGATGCTCAGGCTGCTGGGGCACAAACCTGGGGTGATGTGCCACTGAAAACCTCCAGCCCGGCTAAACCACCTCACCAGACAAATATTTATATACTGCACATCCAGAACAACTGAGAGAGAAACCACCACAGAGCAAGGCTGCCAAATGCCACGTGCGAGTTGTGCTCTGCTGGTGGCAGAGGGAGGGCATTTGCCCAGGTGGGACCCTGCAACTTTCTCCTTAAA